>NC_084590.1:45751974-45775246 GCF_033807715.1 Cololabis saira
TATTTAAAGTAACTAAATAGTTACTTTTCATAGTAACGCATTACTTTTTGGTCTAAGTAACTGAGTTACTAACTGAGTTACTTTTTTCATGAAGTAACTAGTAACGGTAACTAGTTACTATTTTTCAGTAACTAGCCCAACACTGGCGATGATACGCTGATGACGCTGTTGTTTCTATGTGAGTGTTGGTCTGTGGAGCTGCAGGAAGCAAAGCCTGGACAGGGCACGTAAGGACGGATGGATGATTACAAAAGAGTTAAATATGGGACAAGCGGGGACAGCAGGGGAGGGATTGTGGGAATAACTCTGGTCTGCTACGCTCAGAGTTTTAACAGATGGCCCCCTCCAACACCCACACAGATCTGTCTCTCACACGTGGACACACTCGTGCTCGGCCCACAGAGGCCGAGGACGTGGACAGGAAGTGTGTGTGGGGGCTTGTTTTCGAGGTGCAAGTCTGGGTGTTTCTGTGAATCAGTCTGTGTCTCCACGTCTGCATCTAAAACGGTTAAGTCTGCAATATTTTACTGTTTTACTGTTTAAAATGGGCCTTTTACCCAAAGTGAGCTGAGGTAGACCCAAGCAAATACCCGTCAGCCTTACTTTGATATTAACGGGGGGAGAAAACATACATGTTAGTTAGTTAATAGTTAGTTAATATTTATTTTGGTCAATCACAAACATAAAAATCAACAAACAAGATAACACAGGTTTTTTCCTGGTCAACATTGTGATTATTTTGACCGAAAAGGTCTGGGCTTGAAGCATAAAGCTTATCTTGCCCACCTTTTAACAGAATAGAGTATACAAAAAGAACAAATGAAGTATCATAAGTCTACACAAAATAATAATAATAGTAATAATAGCTTAAATAACTGTAATAATAGTAATAATAATGATAATAATAACTAGAAAATTTCAGGAAATTTTGATATGGGCATGTCCTACCACCCATTCGTCCCCTCTCGCTGCTTTGGTTTGGGGACATGGGACTTTTGCGACTTTAGCTTGTTAGCAAAATGCTAGCAACATTGCCCTTTGGGGCATTCTGGACGATTGCAATATGGTCATGCCATTACTTGGCATGCCCATAATAATGATAGCTCTGAAAACAGAAAGTGAAAGGATGCTAAGGAAACCGACAAAACCAATTTCAGTTGTCACTCACTCATCTCACTCATCTTCTCCCGCTTTATCCGTTCCCGGGTCGCGGGGGCAGCAGCCTCAGCAGGGATGCCCAGACTTCCTTCACCCCAGACACTTCCTCCAGCTCTTCCGGGGGGAGTCCGAGGCGTTCCCAGGCCAGCCGAGAGACATAGTCTCTCCAGCGTGTCCTGGGTCTTCCCCGGGGTCTCCTCCCGGTGGGACATGCCTGGAACACCTCCCTAGGGAGGAGGGACATGCCTGGGACATCTCCCTAGGGAGGAGGGACATGCCTGGAACACCTCCCTAGGGAGGCGTCCAGGAGGATCCGGTACAGATGCCCAAGCCACCTCAGCTGACTCCTCTCAATGTGAAGGAGCAGCGGCTCGACTCCGAGCTCCTCCCGGGTGACCGAACTCCTCACCCTATCTCTAAGGGAGCGTCCAGCCACCCTGCGGAGGAAACTCATCTCGGCCGCTTGTATCTGCGATCATGTCCTTTCGGTCACTACCCAAAGTTCATGACCATAGGTGAGGGTAGGGGCGTAGATTGACCGGTAAATCGAGAGCTTTGCCTATCTCATGCATGTGTACATTCTTCTTTGTTTGCTTATTGGGCTCCTATATATGTGTCCATTACCTTTGCTTTGGATAATATCTTGTATGCTTTTATTGAGTTTGCTAGTTTAAGGTCGTTGTGTAATGAGTTCCACAGTTTTACTCCTAAAACAGATAAACATCTGCCCTTTGTATTTGTTCTTATTGCTGTTGAGTCAAACATTGCTGTTGATGTTATTCTATCATTAATTCATTCATTCATCTATGGATGACCTGAAAGGTAGTGATCTTACTCTGTGTCACCGAAATGAGGTGACAGACGGTGGATATCATGTGACGTGCTTCATCACTCAAGAGAAAGCTCCTTCTCTCATCGCAGTGATGGAGTGATTGTGGGAAGTGTGGAAGGAGGGAACAGGGTGAAATGGGTTGAACGGTAAATTACGACCGGCAGGGACAGAGGGGACGCTTCGGCCAGAGCAACATCAGCTCCATCTTTTTCCCCTCCGTGTCTGACCCCATTCATGGTTTAAAATACATAAATAACAAACAAACAGCGCGAGAGATGGATGGAGCCGGAGAGGAGTGAAGGGAGTGATAAATCGTGAGCGACAGAGATGCTGCGAGCAAGGAGGGCATCGACAGCAGCGCCGGGCTCATGTTGAATCTTCACCTGCAGTAAATAAGATGGACTAGTGGGGGGTTCTTGGGGGGGGGGGGTGCCAGACAGATAGATGAGGCTGGGAGATAGAAGTGAACAGATAGAAGTGATGGGATTTTAATCACCGTCGCGACCCATCGAGGAATCTCCCCTAGGCCTTCCCCTCTGATGACATCACAAACACACCAGAACCGGCGCTCTGGCCGCACCGTTGAGGAAAAACCTCTGAATTAGAGGCCAAGGGGCCGAACGACTTCCTGTCCTGCATGGTTAGGGCTGGGCGATATGGCCTTTTATTAATATCTCGATATTTTTAGGCCATGTCACGATACACAATATATATCTCGATATTTTGCCTTAGCCTTGAATTAACACTATAATGCATACAATCACACCAGTATGATGATTCTATATGTCTACATTAAAACATTCTTGTTCATACTGCATTAATATATGCTCGTTTTAAACTTTCATGCATAAAGGGGGAATAAGTCAAATTTACCAAAACTGTATTTATTTAACAGTTACTAAGCAGTGAGTGGCACAAACATAAAAAGTGTCATTTCAAAACAAAGTGCACGTTGCATCTCTGACTCCCCGTCTGAAGATCATCTGCTAAGAACATGTTCTGGTCCTGGTTTTACCTGGTTTTACCTGGTTTTACCTGGTTTTACCATGATGAGCTGCTCTGAGCAGGAGGGGCCTTTACAGCACCTTCATATTCAGACTAATTGTAGGTGTAGGGACTGCAATGTTTCATCCTCTTCTCCTTTACTTTGCATCACTTTCACTTACTTTTAGAAATTTGACGTCATATAGTCTTGTTTGATTTTGTTTTGATGATAGTGGAGCTACACTAGGTGACGTTTCTCAGCTCTGGAAGAGAAAAGCCTGAATTATGGTTCCGCGTTAAATCGACGCAGAACCTACGGCGTAGGGTACGCCGTAGGGTACGCGGCAACGCGCACTTACGCCGTAGGCTCTGCGTTGGTGTAACACGGAACCATAAATCAGTCTAAAGGCTCGGCTGCGCGTGTCGCGCTGAGCGGCTCCTCAGCTCTCCGGAGAGCCGTGCGAGGAGAAAACATCCCCTCCCGTCTTTACTAAACCGGTTTGCTTTGAAAAGAGTCCGTCGCGCGTAGCAACCGCGCGGATAAGCTCACGGCGCAAACGAGTTTGGGAAAGTTAAGTAAAAGTTCAAGCGGGGTGGAAATGACCGGCGGTCCCGGACAGCAGCGCTGACACCAGCAGCTGGTCGTAACGATGCACGTGACTGACGTATCTAACAGGGTGCGCTTGTTTTATGTCTCAGAGAAGGAGAGACGAGACGAGAGAGTGAGAAAAGCCTGCAATTTAATGCCCGCGGCTAAAAGCAAATGTATAATGTACAATGTATATTCGAATATTCACGATAGAGTAATTTTGTACATCGCACAGAGTAGAAGCCGAGATACATCGACTATACTCGATATATCGCCCAGCCCTACCTGCACCCAAACAATCTCCAACTGGAATGGGTGGTACCGCACAGCTGACGGTAGTGACCTACTGTACAGGCCTTCCTGGATGCTCCAGCCCAGTCACCTAGGCCTGATGACCTGGTCCACCGAACATCCGACAACATCCCAGACCTTCCCAAACTCTTCTGTTGCATCCAAACAGCCCTGCGGTTGAGTTTCTACAACAAGTTCCACCTGCATGGGCCCAGTTCAGACCCAGAAACGTGGACGTACTGCCTTCAACTCCGTAGAAATTACATTTGGGGTCATTACTTCTACATAGGAATGTTCTCCCACTCCATGGATTTCCTGTTTTTTAACAGCATCCAGCTTATTTTCGGGGTCCGACAGGTTGCAGGAGCAGGAAGCTGCAGCTGCATCCATCTGTGATTGGGACTCGTTTTTTCCTCGCAGGGCTGAATATTTACGACGGCTCGGCTGTCTGTCTGTCGGAGCCCGAGGCAGATCCAGATGAAGCCAGGGAGAACATTACTGAAATGAAACCCATGCATAATTGAATGTCATCGCTTTAACGGACTGATGAACAACAGTCAAAAGTCCCACTTCATCACCGTCCGCCGCCTCCCCTGCACACTTCCTGACTCCGTCGACACCCCCCTCAAGCTCTGCTCTGACTTCACGTCTCCTGCAGTGATAAAGTGAAAGCTGCAGCTCCGTCTTCCCTGCACAGGTTAGGGCCCCGGCAGACTACCCAGATTGCATGATTGCTTTCATCCCGGCCCCCCCCCCAGACAGAGCTGAGCTGTGATAGGCCCCTGAGGGGTCCGCGCTGCTCGGCGTCAGCCAATAGCAGCCGATCTCTCAGACGGAGCGAGCGAACGTCTAATAAAGAGCGCTGAGCTGAATTTAATGAACACCGGGGACTCGGTTTATCCTCGGCTTCGTCTTCAGTGGCGACTCGGCGCAGATCTGTGGTCTGCTGCTGAGGAGCTGGCGTCCAAGCGGGAAGGAAAACAACGAGCTGCGGGTTTCCGTCTCCAGAACAGAAACCTCTGATCCGTTGACTCACTTGTTCAGAGGAAAAATAACATAAAAACAAAAACCAGTACCTGGTACGCATGATAACGGGTTAAAGCAATGGTCGAAAAAAGGCATTACATCGATATGTACCATGGTCGAACGGAGGAAGCTGCAGAGTTTTGAAAAGTTAAGGGATACATTTGGATTAGATCAGGGGTCGGCAACCCAAAATGTTGAAAGGGCCATATTGGACCAAAAACCCAAAAAAAACAAATATGTCTGGAGCCGCAAAAACTGAAAAGTCTTATACAAGCCTTAGAATGAAGGCACCACATGCTGCATGTTTCTATATTAGTTATAACTGATTTTGTTTTTCATTATGCACTTCGAGAAAAAAGTCGAAATGTCGAGAAAAAAGTCGAAATGTCGAAATTAAAAATGGAAAAGGGAAGAAAAAAAAAGAAAAAAAAGAAAAAAGAAGAAAAGAGAGGAAAAAAAGAAACAGAAAGGAAAAAAAGGGCAAACATTTTTGAAAAAGCTCCAGGGAGCCACTAGGGTGGCGCTAAAGAGCCACATGCGGCCCTAGAGCCGCGGGTTGCCGACGCCTGGATTAGATGAACATAAACAATATCGATATGGACAAATTAGGGATTATTATGAGAAGGAAATAAAAACTGACACTGATAATGAACTTATTGATGTGTTTTTGAAAGCTTATGAAGAAGAAACATGTAAAGTATTCTCAACCCTGTACAAAGGTTTGCTGTCATGCATGAAGACTTCCTCTCTTTATATCAAAGAAAAATGGGAAAAAGAGTTGAGAGAACGGATAACCGAGGAGGAATGGTTTAATATTTATAAAACGCAGTGCACGACCACCAGCTCCAGGATCTGGAGAGAATTCAATTGGAAAAATATAGTTCGATTTTTTATAACTCCAAACATTAGGAAGGAAACTGTATGTAACCAGCAGCTGTGGACACATGGATGTGGCACATATGCATATTTTCTGGTTTTGCCAGAAGATAATAGGATATTGAGATAAAATATGGCGGGGTTTAAGAAAAATTATAGGATACGAGATTGCCAAATCTTGTAAGATACTTTATTTGGGAAATTTGACACAAGATATAGTAATCTTGTTAAAGTTCTGCTATCGGCAAGTAAAAAAGCAATAACAAGGTTATGGTATAAAGCAGAACCAGCGACGGCGGGGCAGCGGAAGAAATATCTGTAATGGAAAAAAATGACATATAAACTACGATTACAAGAGTCACAATTTCAGGAAAAATTGGAAAAATGGACAGATTATAGAACACAGCAAGAGGACACCACCATCACCACTGGACAATAAGGATATTGATATGAGAATAATCGCTTTGTGAAGTATGTAAAACCTGACACTGTAATTGTTGACGGAATTTTCATTAAAAAAAATCAAAAACCACAGCAAGTCAGAACAAGGAAATGCAGACAGGCTCCTGTTTGTGCAGCGCGGCGCGATGCGTACCAGGAATACTGATCCCCGTGTTCAGGGCTCAAACACAGAACCGCTGTCAAAGTGGGGGATGAAGGGATGAATGATCCGTGTGTTTCCCGCCCTCAAAGGCCCGCAGCGCCGCTGGACCTGCATTCAGCGCCAGTCACATGTCTCCTTCATTCACCTCACGAAGGAATAAACACATACTTGGTCTGCCTTTTGGTTTCAGCCCGACTTTACAGATCTTTGAACTTTATTTTATCCTCTTCCCCCGCTTTGTGGTGCAAGTTATTCCTGAAAGGAAACATTTTTACTGAAATGTCTGAATCACAAGAGAACTGCGTTTTTCTGGAAGTGTTTCTCTGACAAGGTAACGTCTTGTTACTTTCTCCCCAATGTCCAATAAAAGTGTCAAGGATGTGGAGGACAGGAGGCACGACGAGTGGTGAGAAGGTGATATTCCCCTTCTCACCACTGCATGAAGGTGTTATTGGTGGAGTTGGGGTTTGAAAACCCCATTTTTCCTCTTCAATTTTGTGTTTTTTTGTGTTTTCCTGCTCCTCCGGGTCTGGTTAACCGCTGCTAGGCGGATGAGCGTTACCTGAGCGGGAGTAGGAGGTGCAGGCCAAAGTGGGTAGAGGGTGAATTGTTGGGATAACGGTTTTAAGGTCAATTTTAAGAAATAAAAAGGGGAAATTTATTGATTAGTGTATATGTTGGAAATGTTCTATTTTTTTTTTTGTTTTTCAGTTATATTCTTGTGGGACTCTAATGGTTGGTTCATGTTGATTTAGTTTGTTTGAAATCGCCCTTTCTGTTGGTTTGTCCAAATTGACGGCATTTAAGGTGGCACTATTTAAGGGTACCTGCACTCCAATCTAGAGAGGAATGAGGATATTTCTGCCCGAGGGAGCAGCAACTTTGCTAAAAGTACAAACCCCTTATTCTGTTTTTGTTATTGGTTTATTATTCCACCCTCAGTTTGGTGACCGGTGCACCGTTTATGGACAGTCTGGTTTGCAATAAAACTATTTTTTTGTGGGGAAAAGGGAAGTCAAGATGTAAGTGAAACACAAGGACACGGGTTTCAAAATAAAACAGGAACTAAACACCAAAACTGTAACTACGTGTCGAGGCGACGCAGACCCAACGCAGACTGAGAGGGCTGTGATTGGTTCGCTTGGTAGCAACGCATTTCCAGTTCCGGTTTGTGAAGCAGTCGTGAACTTTCAGCGCTCTTTTCTTCATGTGTGTGTGATTTTTTATTTTTCTTCAGAATCATCTTTATTGGCCAGGTTCGAACATTGTCCAACAAGGAATTTGACTCTGGTTATTTCGCTCTTTAGGCAGTAAATAAACAAATGTGGTACTTGTTGACATATACTGTATACAAATTAACAACTAAGGTGCAGCAGTTTGAGGTAGAGAAAAAATGACAGCTCTGAATAAAATAAGATATATACAATTATACAAAAACTAATTATACAAAAAATTACACAAAAAAATTATACAAAAAACTGTCCTTGTGTCTGGAAGTTCTAGCGCACAGAGCTCTGTAGCTCCGTCCAGAGGGGAGGAGTTGGAACAGACTGTCCTGGGTGTGAAGGGTCTGCAGAGATGCTACCTGCCTGTTTCCTGGTCCTGGACCGGTACGAGTCATCGATAGATGGGAGGTTAGTCCCAATTATCCTCTCTGCAGACCTGATTGCTGCAGTCTGCGCCTGTCCAGTTTGGTGGCTGATCCAAACCAGACAGTGATGGAAGAGCAGAGAACAGACTAAATGACGGCAGAGTAGAAGGTGATCAGCAGCTGCTGTGGAGGTTAAACTTCCTGAGCTGATGCAGGAAGTCCAACCTCTGCTGAGCTTCTTCCTGACAGAGTTGATGTGGGTGGACCAGGAGTGGCGGTGGGTTTTTCCTGAAGTCCACTCTCATCTCCACAGTCTTGAGCGGGTTCAGCTCCAGGGGGTTCTGGCTGCACCAATGGACCAGCTGTTCCACCTCCCGTCTGTACGCAGACTCGTCACCTTCCCGGATCAGGCCGATGACGGTGGTGTCGTCCGCGTACTTCAGGAGGTTTGGGGGGTTGTTTTGGGTTTTGCACAATAGTTGTCCTTATCTCTTTGATTCACTGTGACCGGAAAAGCCGGAAGCTAAACAAAGTATCAGCTAGCGCTCTGGGGGGGTACTGCACCGCGGAGAAATGGAGTGACAGAGAAGTCTGGAGGGTTCATGATGGCAACGGCATCACGGCAACGGCGGAGGCTCTGCGTTGGTTTAACGCAGAACCTTAAATCAGGTTTAAGAGACGAGTACCAAAGAGCCTTTAAAGTTCATGTTTGGGAACTTTGAGATCAACATTTCCCACATGGATGGATGAATGAATGGATGGATGTAAAACCATTTCAGGCTGGAAGTGTTAGGAAGGGAAATCCTGAGACCATCTCCTCTATTTAATGTTGGTTCTTCCATTTGACATACAGTACATTACAGCAGTGGTCTCCAACCAAACTAACTAAAACCAACTAAAATAAAATAGAGTTAGTCTTTCTACATTCATATAAGTTTAATTTAACTTAAATACAGACCGACACAGCCGCTCGCTCGGCTAACGTTAACCACAATACATGAGTAACCATGGTAACCAAATTCAAGATGTACATAAATACGGCATAAAATTTGCAAAGAAATCAAATCCTCATCAGCAGGTGTTTTTTGTGTCAGTTAGGCTCCACTTTAGCATTCCTGACACTCGTTTAGTCTTTCAGACACACTTTCTACCGCCGTTAAACTTTTACCGTTAAAGTCCGAAGCGCCGGATGTTTACAAGGCGAGACGCCTTCAAAATAAAAGCACTAAATATCGGTCTCCTTAATAAATAACAAATAAAATAAAAGCCTGGCTTTAAATAACGTTAATGAGAAAACAAACATAAAAACACATTTATAGAAATACTCATATTAAAGGTAATTTACAATTTCCATTTTTATTTTATTTTTTTGAAAATGACGTTTTATTATTATTATTATAGAAAAAATACCACAGTTTTTAATGCCGATCTTGTCATTTTATTTAGTTTTTATCAGCTACACCTTTAGATTGGGCCGTGAAAATATTGTCAGACATTAAACCGGTCTGCGGTTCAGAAAAGGTTGGAGACCCCTGCATTACAGTTCATAGGCCTTTACTTTCCTGTCCTCAGAAGATCGCCGCTGTCGGTGAGACGTCTCCTGTTTGTGGAGTTATTGTTTAGCTTCTCTGATGCTGAGGTTTCCTCCGCCGCTGGACTGCAGATGCAACAATCCTCAGTTTTTGTGAAGGTGTTGCGTCTGCAGCACTCTCTCCCTGTGGGGGCTGGTGCGTTGGAAGAGCCCCGGGGTGTTCAGAGAAAACCCTTCCAAGCTTCTCAGATGCTCCTGTCACATTTGGGACGGCAGCACTTTTGTTCTTGTTTTTCTTTTCCCTCCCGTTTGTTTCCACATTTCTCTCTGACTCCACGTGATCCCAGTTCAAGCATCCGCGGGTTTGAAGTGCCGTCCTGATGTGTTTGTGATCTTTCTCCTCCCCGTCTGTCACCGTGACAGCGAGACAGAGGCGTATTGGCTCAAAGCTTCAGCGTCACTCTTTTCATGTTTTGTTTTCAGACACAAATGTTGAAAAGTGTCTCTTACATGTGCTACTTTCCACCAATGTGTACAGCTTTGTTTTTGTTTTTAAAACTGGAACCACTTTAGCACGACTGTTGCTGCTTTCGGTTACCAATGGGAACCGGGAAACTCCTACTTCCACCTAAACAAATTAAACTAAACAACAGCAACAAATTCAATACAGGGTCTGCATTGACGTGACTTTCCCACTGGACCACGCCCCCTTACTCGAGTGGCAAAAATGGCTGCAACTAGTGGAGAAGACGGGATAACAGCCGATTATCGGCTTAAATTAAAGGCAGTTGGACTTGACAGTGACCCGTACAGTTACCCCAAGAACCAGGGATCCATGGACATTAATATTTGGTACAGTTACCAAGAACCAGTGGTCCATGGACATTAATGTTTGGTACAGTTACCCCAAGAACCAGTGGTCCATGGACATTAATGTTTGGTACAGTTACCAAGAACCAGTGGTCCATGGACATTAATATTTGGTACAGTTACCAAGAACCAGTGGTCCATGGACATTAATGTTTGGTACAGTTACCAAGAACCAGTGGTCCATGGACATTAATATTTGGTACAGTTACCAAGAACCAGTGGTCTATGGACATTAATATTTGGTACAGTTACCAAGAACCAGTGGTCCATGGACATTAATATTTGGCCACAAATCCAGTTTCCTGATATTTATATGTACTTCATTTCTACGCCGGGGAAATACACGAAGCAAAGCTTGAAGGCTTACAAAAGTCTTGATGCTTGGTCCGACTTCAAGGCCGGATTTGTTGGTGAAATTAAAGTGATGAGGACACTGAACTTTATGATTTGACCATTTAACGTTAGCTACCCAAAAATCCAACATTACCTGATACAAAATGGGAACCACAAATCCACGTTTCGGTGCCTGGAATCCAGTTGTTTCTGCGAATTGCAACGACCCATTTGTCTCTCTTAAGCTTATTTTTCGGCCGTCTGTAAAACGATAACTCCGATTTCTTGCTAAATCTATGAGTACAGTCGATCGCACAACAGCTCTTTCCCATTTTAGATGTTTTCCAGTTGCTCAAACTGAAAGTTTACGCTGCCTCTCAGTCTTTCTGACACTCAGTGGACGTAACCCGCTGTGAAGTTGCATCTGTAACGTCATGCGCTTTCCCTCTATTCCATAGTTGGGATATAAAACCTTAAGGATAGTAGAGTTGGATGGTAATTGCTGCTAACCCCCACAAACATCACCAACAGAAACAACTGCAGCAACATTCGGACGGAGACTGTTCCCTCCTATTTTCTACGAGTAATTTCATTTATCAGTATAAATCGACTGAATATGAAAATGTTCACACCTCGAAGGGCTAAGTTTAATTGGAGCTGAAATAGAAGAGAACATCTTGTCTAGACGACCAGCCAACGCTTCCCCATTCATCCCTCTCTCAGATTCTATCTTTGGTCGTTCAAAACAGGCCAGAAGAGCCAAAGCACAAACACAGCTGTGATCATTCTGACGATTATTACTATTATCGGTGCAAGTATTACTATTATGGGCAATGTCTTCCTTGTGCAATGCAAATGTGTCATTTTCATGCTCCTGCCGGGTTGTTAAACGCCCTGCTGCCGTTTATTCCTGCACTCTCATCTTGGAGATGAGACGGTCCAGCAGATTCATCACACTCTTTGCTTCTGCTTGTGTGCGTCAGCGCGGCTCTAAAAGAAGTTTATTATATAAAATCTGATAGTCAGGCACACAAGTGTTGAATAAAAGTAAATAAAACCAAAACTATTACTCGGTGGGAATTCAGTTACACAGCCAACCACCTCTGTACGTTGGCCAACAGTTTACGGCCATCAGTATCTGCAGAGATGGAGTTGAGTTATTATTCTTTATCTGAACGATTCCCCAGAAAAGTTGTGCTTTCCCAGATAATAATATTAATAAATTGTATCAATAAGACGCCTTAAATAAAACTCAAGGTAAGATAAGACCCAAACATCTGTCACATCTCCACCAGTTTTCTTTTGCTCACATTTGCCAATGAATGGTACTATTGACTAGGCTTGAAGAAAATGGATTCACTTAAAAATCGTGACTCTTATCCTCAGCGATTCTGAATTTTAAATGATCCTTATTCAACAGCCATCATGCTGAATCATACCACACATCAAACAGAACTCTCTAGTGACTTCAAGAAAAGGAAAAAAAAGCAAATAATGACAAATTTAGAAACTTTTCAGGCGTTATTGAAGACTTTTGTAGCGTGACGTGAAAGCTTGTACGATTTTCCCCCTTCTCTGCAAACAGCTGGTGTATTATCTACCGTCCATGATAAAGTGACAGCACAATGAAGTACTCCAGCTCCTGATATTGATCAGCTTCTGCTTCAGCAGAATAACTTGTCAAGAAAGAACAAAAGTTGTACACACAAACAATTTGATGAGTATTGTAGAGTGGATAATAACAGAAACACAGTTCAAAAGTGTTATTTGTTCTCGTTTGAAATGTAGTATTCAAATGTAGTATTCAATAATCCTAAATTTTATTATATATTATATATTAGAAACTAATAATATAATATTTATTTAATAATAAGGCAGTTGACTTAAGCCTAAAATTTGTATTTATTTTCTATATTTTTTACAAGTTTGTCTTATTTTTGTTGGAAGACCATTTTTCTGTTTCAAAAAACTTTCAAGGATGTCAGAAGAAGAAAAACGTAAATGTGTTCATTTATACAGGTTTCTTTTTAATATTAATTAAATTTTGTCTAAGAATAGCATTTATTCAAATGTCATTTTCAAGTGTAGCCTATAGCTATTTATACCACGGTCTGTGTGAATACTCGATTCTGATTGGCTGGCAGGTGTAGGAAGCACACCGTACGGTGCGCGTCGCCGCGTACCCTACGGCGTAAGTTTTGCGTTGGTGTAACGCAGAACCATAAATCCGCCTTTAACATGATTTTACGGGATTCTACGGGATTTTACTGGACTTCTGGTGCTGATCTGGGCACTGCAGTAATAAAGTTCCAACTACAGGACTGTCTCAGAAAATTAGAATATTGTGATAAAGTTCTTTATTTTCTGTAATGCAATTAAAAAAACAAAAATGTCATACATTCTGGATTCATTACAAATCAACTGAAATATTGCAAGCCTTTTATTATTTTAATATTGCTGATTATGGTTTACAGTTTAAGATTAAGATTCCCAGAATATTCTAATTTTTTGAGATAGGATATTTGAGTTTTCTTAAGCTGTAAACCATGATCAGCAATATTAAAATAATAAAAGGCTTGCAATATTTCAGTTGATTTGTAATGAATCCAGAATGTATGACATTTTTAGGGCCCGAGCACCTTCAGTGCGAAGGCCCTATTGTATTTGCAGGAATTTTTATTATTATTATTATTATTATTATTATTATTTTCCTGACAAAGTGATGGCCTTTTTGCCCCCCTTAACATGCCCAAAAAGTCACCAAATTTTGCACCCAAGTCAGGCCTGGCGAAAAATTTGATATTTAATGGTTTGCATTATTGGGTGTGGCAAAATGGCTCAACAGCGCCCCCTTGAAAACTTTGTGCCTCAAGCCCCACAATACGGTTTGACGTACATGCACGAAAATCGGTACACACCTGTATCATGGGACAACTTAAAGAAAAGTCTCTTGCCGTCATGCCCGAAACCAAACAGGAAGTCGGCCATTTTGAATTAATCGTGTCATTTTGGCGAAATTTATGCCATTCCTTCGAAAGTTAATTCAGCCCGAACCGTAACGTGCACCCAGGTGTGTTATACATCAAAATGTGCGTCTCCATCCTCTGACACCACGCATTACTTTTCTCTTTCAAAAGTGTTACCGTGGCGACGCTAGATGCCAAAAAGCGCGCCCACCCTTCATCTGATTGGTTCGACAGAAAAAACTTTGTGCCTCAAGCCCCATAATACGGTGTGACGTACATGAAGGAAAATCGGTACACACCTGTATCATGTCACAACTTAAAGAAAAGTCTCTTGGCGCCATGGCCTAAACCGAACAGGAAGTCGGCCATTTTGAACATTCTGAATTAATCGCGTAATTTTGGAGCAATATATGCCATTCCTTCGAGAGTTAATTCAGCCCGAACCGTATCGTGAACCCAGATGTGTTATACATCAAAATGTGCGTCTCCATCCTGCGACTACACGCATTACTTTTCTCTTTCAAAAATGTTACCGTGGCGACGCTAGACGCCAACAAGCGCACCCCCCCTTCATCTGATTGGTCCATATTTGATAGTTCCCCAAAAGGCACCAAATTTGGCATGCAAGCCAGGCCTGGCGATAAATTTGATATTTCATGGTTTGCATTAATGGGCGTGGCAAAATGGCTCAAGAGCGCCCCCCGGAAAACTTTGTGCCTCAAGCCCCACAATACGGTTTGATGTACATGCACGAAAATCGCTACACACCTGTATCATGGCACAACTTAAAGAAAAGTCTCTTGGAGCCATGGCCGAAACCGAACAGGACGTCGGCCATTTTGAATAAATTGTGTCATTTTGGCGAAATTTATGCCATTCCTTCGGCAGTTAATTCAGCCCGAACCGTAACGTGCACCCAGGTGTGTTATACATCAAAATGTGCGTCTACATCCTGCGACACCACGCATTACTTTTCTCTTTCAAAAGTGTTACCGTGGCGACGCTAGACGCCAAAAGGCGCGCCCCCCCTTCATGTGATTGGTCCATATTTGATAGTTCTCCAAAAGTCACCAAATTTTGCATGCAAGCCAGACTTGGCGATAAATGTGATATTTCATGGTTTGCATTAATGGGCGTGGCCTAACGGCTCAACAGCGCCCCCTAGAAAACTTTTCTCTACCATAACTTTTGAATGGTTTGACATAGAGAGTTGTGGGTGGTGTCATGGGACTCTGTAATGAGTCCTTAAGCTTCGTTGGCCTTAATTAGCCCCGCCCCTTCTTCTGATTGGTTGTCCCTTTTTTCTGCTGTAACTTTTTAATGGTTTGACTCCCGCTTCCTGATTCAAACGTCTGCTGGCCCCGCCCCCCGACCAATCAGTGGCGAGTAGGGTGATGACGGCCCCGCCCCCCGACCAATCAGTGGCGAGTAGGGTGATGACGGCCCCGCCCCCCGACCGATCAGCTGTTGTAATGTGGTGACGTCAGAAATAGTCCCGTGCTCAGCCCGGTTAGAACCTTGGTAGAATGCTTACAGAAAGAGTAATGAATGAAATAGTAGTGTTTTACTAATATTTATACCTTACAAATATTTAAAAAATTATGAAAAAAAGTTCCAGACATTTTATTGCTCTGTTGGTCTCTCTTAAGCCAGTAAGTCAAAGCAAAAGCAATGGCTGAGATGTAGCTCAGCCAGATCATAGCGGTCTTTGGTGCCAGAGGTCGGGAGTTCGAGCCTGGCTTCCCAAAACTTTTGTCAGCAATTTTTGTGTTTTTTTTTTACATCAAAATGTGCGTCTCTGTCCTGCAACGACGCACATTACTTTTCTCTTTCAAAAGTGTTACCGTGGCGACGCTAGACGCGAAAAAGCGCTCGTCCCCTTCATCTGATTGGTCCATATTTGATAGATCTCCAAATGTCACCAAATTTTGCATGCAAGCCAGGCCTGGTGATAAATTTGATATTTCATGGTTTGCATTAATGGGCGTTGCCTAACGGCTCAACAGCGCCCCCTAGAATACTTTTCTCTGCCATAACCTTTGAAAGGTTTGACATAAAGAGTCGTGGGTGGTGTCATGGGACTCAGTATTGAGTCCTTGACCATAATTGGTGAAAATTAGCCCCGCCCCTTCTTCTGATTGGTCGTCCCGATTTTCTGCTATAACTTTTGAATGGTTTGACATAGAGAGTCGTGGTTGGTGTCATCAGATTCTGTATGGAGTCCTTGACCTTCATTGGCCTGAATTAGCCCCGCCCCTTCTTTTGATTGGTTGTCCCTTTTTTCTGCGATATCTTTTGAATGGTTTGACATAGGAAGTCGTGGGTGGTGTCATTTCTGATATGCTTATGGGGGCGGTGGACGTGAGTGCGAGGGCCCGTTCATCGCTGCTTGCAGCTTTAATTATTATTATTATTTTCCTGACAAAGTAAAGGCCTTTTTGCCCCCCTTAACATTCCCAAAAAGTCACCAAATTTTGCACCCTAGTCAGGCCTGGCGAAAAATTTGATATTTAAAGGTTTGCATTAATGGGCGTGGCAAAATGGCTCAACAGCGCCCCCTTGAAAACTTTGTGCCTCAAGCCCCACGATACGGTTTGACGTACATGCACGAAAATCAGTACACACCTGTATCATGTGACAACTTAAACAAAAGTCTCTTGGCGTCATGCCCGAAACCGAACAGGATGTCGGCCATTTTGAATTAATCGTGTCAATTTAGCGAAATTTATGCCATTCCTTCGGCAGTTAATTCAGCCCGAACCGTAACGTGCACCCAGGTGTGTTATACATAAAAATGTGCGTCTCCATCCTGCGACACCACGCATTACTTTTCTCTTTCAAAAGCGTTACCGTGGCGACGCTAGACGCCAAAAAGCGCGCCCACCCTTCATCTGGTTGGTTCAGACAGAGAAAACTTTGCGCCTCAAGCCCCATAATACGGTTTGACGTACATGAACGTAAATTGGTAAACTCCTGTATCATGTAGCACCTAAAAGAAAAGTCTCTTGGCGCCATGGCAGAAACCGAACAGGAAGTCGGCCATTTTGAACATTCTGAAATAATTGCGTAATTTTGGAGCAATATATGCCATTCCTTTGAGAGTTAATTCAGCCCGAACCGTATCGTGAACCCAGATGTGTTATACATCAAAATGTGCGTCTCCATCCTGCGACTACACGCATTACTTTTCTCTTTCAAAAGTGTTACCGTGGCGACGCTAGACGCCAACAAATGCACCCCCCCCTTCATCTGATTGGTCCATATTTGATAGTTCCCCAAAATGCACCAAATTTGGCATGCAAGCCAGGCCTGGCGATAAATTTGATATTTCATGGTTTGCATTAATGGGCGTGGCAAAATTGCTCAACAGCGCCCCCCGGAAAACTTTGGGCCTCAAGCCCCACAATACGGTTTGACGTACATGCACGAAAATCGGTACACACCTGTATCATGGCCCAACTTAAAGAAAAGTCTCTTGGCGTCATGCCCGAAACCGAACAGGATGTCGGCCATTTTGAATTAGTTGTGTCATTTTGGCGAAATTTATGCCATTCCTTCGAAAGTTAATACGGCCCGAACCGTAACGTGCACCCAGGTGTGTTATACATCAAAATGTGCGTCTCCATCTTCCGACTCCACGCATTACTTTTCTCTTTCAAAAGCGTTACCGTGGCGACGCTAGACGCCAAAAAGCGTGCCCACTCTTCATCTGATTGGTTCAGACGGAAAAAACTTTGCGCCTCAAGCCCCATAATACGGTTTGACGTACATGAACGAAAATCGGTACACACCTGCATCATGTCGCAACTTAAATAAAAGTCTCTTGGCGCCATGGCCGAAACCGAACAGGAAGTCTGCCATTTTGAACATTCTGAATTGATCGCATAATTTTGGAGCAATATATGCCATTCCTTCGAGAATTAATACGGCCCGAACCGTATCGTGAACCCAGATGTGTTATACATCAAAATGTGCGTCTCCATCCTGCGACTACACGCATTACTTTTCTCTTTCAAAAGTGTTACCGTGGCATTAATGGGCGTGGCCTAACGGCTCAACAGCGCCCCCTAGAATACTATTCTCTGCCATAACTTTTGAATGGTTTGACATAGGAAGTTGTGGGTGGTATCATGGGACTCTGTATGGAGTCCTTAAGCTTCGTTGGCCTTAATTAGCCCCGCCCCTTCTTCTGATTGGTTGTCCCGATTTTCTGCTATAACTTTGGAATGGTTTGACATAGAGAGTCCCTCTTCCTGATTCAAACGTCTGCTGGCCCCGCCCCCCGACCAATCAGTGGCGAGTAGGGTGATGACGGCCCCGCCCCCTGACCAATCAGTGGCGAGTGGGGTGATGACGGCCCCGCCCCCCGACCAATCAGTGGCGAGTAGGGTGATTATGGCCCCGCCCCCCGACCAATCAGTGGCGAGTAGGGGTGATGAAGGCCCCGCCCCCCGACCAATCAGTGGCGAGTAGGGTGATGACAGCCCAGCTCCCCGACCAATCAGCTGCCTGTAATATGGTGACGTCAGAAATAGACCCGTGCTCAGCCCGGTTTAGAACCTCGGTAGAATGGTTACAGAAAAAGTAATAAAAATAGTAGTGTTTTACTAATATTTATACCTTACAAATATTTAAAAAATTAGGAAAAAAAAGTTCCAGACATTTTATCGCTATGTTGGTCTCTCCTAAGGCAGTAGGTCAAAGCAAAATGAATAGCTGAGACTTAGCTCAGCCAGGAAATTGCGGTCTTTGGTGCCAGAAGTTGAGAGTTCAAGCCTGGCTTTATGATGATTTTTTGAGATGAGTTTTTTTTACATCAAAATGTGCGTCTCTGTCCTGC
The DNA here is from genome assembly GCF_033807715.1 of Cololabis saira. Lineage (NCBI taxonomy): Eukaryota > Metazoa > Chordata > Actinopteri > Beloniformes > Belonidae > Cololabis > Cololabis saira. The sequence goes on from NC_084590.1 coordinate 45,770,466, forward strand.
GACGACGCACATTACTTTTCTCTTTCAAAAGTGTTACCGTGGCGACGCTAGACGCGAAAAAGCGCGCGTCCCCTTTATCTGATTGGTCCATATTTGATAGTTCTCCAAAAGTCACCAAATTTTGCATGCAAGCCAGGCCTGGTGATAAATTTGATATTTCATGGTTTGCATTAATGGGCGTGGCCTAACGGCTCAACAGCGCCCCCTAGAATACTTTTCTCTGCCATAACTTTTGAAAGGTTTGACATAGGAAGTCGTGGGTGGTGTCATGGGACTCGGTATTGAGTCCTTGACCATAATTGGCCTGAATTAGCCCCGCCCCTTCTTCTGATTGGTTGTCCCGATTTTCTGCCATAACTTTTGAATGGTTTGACATAGGAAGTCGTGGGTGGTGTCATGGGACTCGGTATTGAGTCCTTGACCATAATTGGCCTGAATTAGCCCCGCCCCTTCTTCTGATTGGTTGTCCCGATTTTCTGCCATAACTTTTGAATGGTTTGGCATAGAGAGTCGTGGGTGGTGTCATCAGACTCTGTATGGAGTCCTTGACCTTCATTGGCCTGAATTAGCCCCGCCCCTTCTTCTGATTGGTTGTTCCTTTTTTCTGCTATAACTTTTGAATGGTTTGACATAGAGAGTCGTGGGTGGTGTCATTTCTGATATGCTTATGGGGGGCGGTGGACGTGAGTGCGAGGGCCCGTTCATCGCTGCTTGCAGCTTTAATTATTATTATTATTTTTTTTTTTCTTCTGACAAAGTGATGGCCTTTTTGCCCCCCTTAACATGCCCAAAAAGTCACCAAATTTTGCACCCAAGTCAGGCCTGGCGAAAAATTTGATATTTCATGGTTTGCATTAATGGGCGTGGTAAAATGGCTCAACAGCGCCCCCTTGAAATCTTTGTGCCTCAAGCCCCACGATACGGTTTGACGTACATGCACGAAAATCGGTACACACGTGTATCATGGGACAACTTAAAGAAAAGTCTCTTGGCGTCATGCCTGAAACCGAACAGGAAATCGGCCATTTTGAATTAATCGTGTCACTTTGGCGCAATTTATGCCATTCCTTCGAGAGTTAATTCAGCCCGAACCGTATCGTGAACCCAGGTGTGTTATACATCAAAATGTGCGTCTCCATCCTGCGACTACACGCATTACTTTTTTCTTTCAAAAGTGTTACCGTGGCGACGCTAGACGCCAACAAGCGCACCCCCCCTTCATCTGATTGGTCCATATTTGATAGTTCCCCAAAAGGAACCAAATTTGGCATGCATGCCAGGCCTGGCGATAAATTTGATATTTAATGGTTTGCATTAATGGGCGTGGCAAAATGGCTCAACAGCGCCCCCCGGAAAACTTTGTGCCTCAAGCCCCACAATACGGTTTGACGTACATGCACGAAAATCGCTACACACCTGTATCATGGCACAACTTAAAGAAAAGTCTCTTGGAGCCATGGCCGAAACCGAACAGGATGTCGGCCATTTTGAATAAATTGTGTCATTTTGGCGAAATTTATGCCATTCCTTCGGCAGTTAATTCAGCCCGAACCGTAACGTGCACCCAGGTGTGTTATACATCAAAATGTGCGTCTACATCCTGCGACACCACGCATTACTTTTCTCTTTCAGAAGTGTTACCGTGGCGACGCTAGACGCCAAAAGGCGCGCCCGCCCTTCATGTGATTGGTCCATATTTGATAGTTCTCCAAAAGTCACCAAATTTTGCATGCAAGCCAGACTTGGCGATAAATTTGATATTTCATGGTTTGCATTAATGGGCGTGGCCTAACGGCTCAACAGCGCCCCCTAGAATACTTTTATCTGCCATAACTTTTGAATGGTTTGACATAGGAAGTTGTGGGTGGTGTCATGGGACTCTGTAATGAGTCCTTAAGCTTCGTTGGCCTTAATTAGCCCCGCCCCTTCTTCTGATTGGTTGTCCCGATTTTCTGCTATAACTTTGGAATGGTTTGACATAGGGAGTCGTGGGTGGGGTCATCAGATTCTTTATGGAGTCCTTGACCTTCATTGGCCTAAATTAGCCCCGCCCCTTCTTCTGATTGGTTGTCCCTTTTTTCTGCTATAACTTTTGAATAGTTTGACATAGGAAGTCTTGGGTGGTGTCATGGGACTCTGTAATGAGTTCTTAAGCTTCGTTGGCCTTAATTAGCCCCGCCCCTTCTTCTGATTGGTTGTCCCGATTTTCTGCTATAACTTTGGAATGGTTTGACATAGGGAGTCGTGGGTGGGGTCATCAGATTCTTTATGGAGTCCTTGACCTTCATTGGCCTAAATTAGCCCCGCCCCTTCTTCTGATTGGTTGTCCCTTTTTTCTGCTATAACTTTTGAATAGTTTGACATAGGAAGTCTTGGGTGGTGTCATGGGACTCTGTAATGAGTTCTTAAGCTTCGTTGGCCTTAATTAGCCCCGCCCCTTCTTCTGATTGGTTGTCCCGATTTTCTGCTATAACTTTGGAATGGTTTGACATAGGAAGTCGTGGGTGGTGTCTTTTCTGATATGCTTATGGGGGGCGGTGGCCGTGAGTGCGAGGGCCCGTTCATCGCTGCTTGCAGCTTTAATTGTTTTTGTAATTGCATTACAGAAAATCATAATATTCTAATTTTCTGAGACAGTCCTGTACATGTTGTTCATTGGCAATCGAGTTATGGTGCAGCTCAGGTGATATTGCGGAGTAATCCAAAAGTAATGTAACTAGTAATGTAACTAGTTACTTTCAGCAACCAGTAACTAAGTAGTGTAAGGGATTACTTTTTTTAAAAGTAACTAGTAATATGTAATGGATTACTTTTTTTGAGTAACTACCCCAACACTGCTGATAACTGGATCAACTGCCCAGGTGGTAACCACGGCAACGGAGATTCAGAGAAGAAGAGCCGGCTACCGCAGGACGGGGGACATGAATGATTTTGTAATTTCTTTTAATTTATTTGGTGAATTTAACAATTTTCATGACTGGGATGCAGAAGAGGAGAGAAAAGAAAATAGCCGGGCGGAGCTGAGCGGACTAGAATATCTCCCGTTGCTAAGGAAACTGAGTTATGGCTTGTTAAAAAACTTTGTAATTTACCAGGTTACAACGGCTGCCGACGAGAGATTAAATAGTCCGCTCAGCCGCTCAGCTGTGGCTTGTTATAAAACGAATGATTTCAACTGAAAACACATTAAAGCATGAATAACTGATTCATATTTATGTTTTTTGGTAAGTGACCGTGGTATAAGCGGGATAATGCCCTTCCTGGTGTACATTATCAGAAATATATGAAATTCACGCCCCCGCGTCGTCCATATACCGTATTTCTCATAATGTACCCCCTTACATAATCTACAATACACGCTTTCTTACACCATCCACCTTAAATGAACCAAAAATCGTTTTGAATCTAAAATCGTTACCCAAAGAACCCGAAATGAACTAAATCACAAGATGCTGAAAGATTCACACTCCTATTATTGTGGCCTCTACGGACTCATATCCTCAAAACATCCCCCAGACATCCACCAGCCTCCAGATCTGAATGTTTTTGGACTATTTGAACCGAATTCCCCTCTCATTACATTTACGGTAATAAAACTAAACTGTTTTTATAGCCTTTTTCTAAATAATGTTACAATTCAGCTGAAAAAGCTGTAAAAAAAAATATAGATTAAACCTCAAATTAGTCCAATTAATATAAAGCCAAAAAACAACAACAATAATAGCCAGTAAGCAGGAAGCCAGTGAAGGGAACCCAAATACAGGGAGGCTTTTATCACTTTCTTGCTCCAGTAACGAGTCTTGCTACAGCATTTTTGAGTAATTAGAGGCGACGGAGGTTCCAAGTGATATCTGAATAAATGAATTACAGTCAAATGTTACTCTGACAATTCAATCAGTTTGTTTGATATTAAAGGAGCTTGAGGCTCCTTTTAAGAAATGAGTCTCTCTAGCGCCACCCTTCACCACGACGGCCGTCGGGGGTACTGCAGCCAACAGTGAAGCCGGCACGGGAGAACGGGGAGAACCTGCATGCAGCGTCATGTGACGTCACATCCACAGGACAGCGCAGGAAATTCGGGGCCCGAATTGCAGCACATTTTGCAGCACACAGCCTGTTCAAGGCAACGGAGAGATACACTAGAGGAATCATTCTTTTGGGTTTGGAACGCTTCATCTGACATTATTACTAGAAAACTTAAAACGTATACGAATTTTTTTCATAAATTCTGCCTCAATCCTGCCTCAAGCTCCTTTAATTGAGATATTGCCGCAAACGATAGAAACAATACAACCTACAGCGTCCGTGTGGGTTTCTCCGGTTAGTCCGGTGGGCCAAACACCTGTTTGTCAGGTTAACTGGTGGTTCTAACTTGCCCGTCTGTTTGTGGTTGTTTGCCAAAGCACAGCTCTTTAATCGACTTGCAACACGTCCAGGATTTACTCCTGCTTTTCACCCAAAAAGTGCTGGGCAGATCCCTAAGTAGGAATAAGGTGGTACGGATAACGGATGGTTGCATTTTCTAGGAATGGAAGGAGTACCGACGAAAAAAACTATGCTGCCAGGCTTGTTTTAAAGATCATTGCTTTACAATATTTTTTTTTTGCTTTTGAAGCCTCCTGCTTGCATCTGCAATGAACCAGTTTTCATTATTACATAGGTGCTGAATACTCGAGACAGCAGGTATTGAAAGAGTGAAAAAGCCTTGAAATTGCATTTTTGGTTAGTCTCAGTGCAACGTTTTATTTGACAATCCTTTTTTTTTATTTTAAATGCTGAAT
>NC_084590.1:45775746-45813246 GCF_033807715.1 Cololabis saira
CTTCCCTCTTTTCTCCCTTCCTTCCTTCCTGCCTTCTTTCCTTGTTTCCTTCCTTCCTTCTTTCCTTGTTTTCTTCCCTTCCTTCTTCCTCCTTCCATCCTTCTTTCCTCCCTTCCCTTCTTTTCTCCCCTTCCTTCATTCCTTCTTTCTCCCTTCCTTCTTTCCTTGTTTTCTTCCTTCCTTCCTTCCTTCCTTCCATCCTTCTTTTCTCCCTTCCTTCTTTCCTTCCTTCCTTCTTCCCTTACTTCCTTCCTTCCTTCCTTCCTTCCTTCCTTCCTTCCTTCCTTCCTTCCTTCCTTCGTCCTTTTCTCCCTTCCTTCCTTCTTTTCATTTTTCATTCCTTCCTTCTTTTCTTCCTCCCTTCTTTTCATTCTTCATTCCTTCCTTCTTCTCTTCATCCTTCCTTGACCCGAAGACAGCACAAGGGTTAAATTCGTTCGTTAACTTTCTCTTTTTTTTTTATTCAATAGTTAACTTTCTTTATTTTATGTTATTTATTAGTAATATTTGAGTCACTAATAGCCTCGTTGCTATAGACAAGACTTATGATGTAAACTAAAAACAGATCAGACCAATCACAATATTGTCATGAACTTAAAATGCACACATGTAAACTTGGACATTAAGGAAATAAGTGGAAAGTGGACTATATATATGTTGTTGTAAAGTCTATCCAGCGTGACATTGGTGATATATTTGCTTGTGTCATCACAGAAATATGAAACTACCACATTCTAGCTTCAGCCAATCAGAATCCAGCCCCATGTCTATGTCATGTTTGACTTTACTGGTGAAGTTTGTTTCACAAATGAGATTTTAATCAACTAAGTACACCTACAACTTACGTGGTCTTTTGTGTTCTGCTGCAAACTTTCCTGTTCTCTATTCTTTAATTTGTGTTTTTGTATTTTGATTGTTGTACGGTGACCTTGAGTACCATGAAAGGCGACTAACAAATGAAATATATTATTATTATTATTATTAAGGCCCAAGCACTGACAGTGCGAAGGCCCTATTGTATTTGTAGGAATTTTCCTTATCCTTTTTTTCCTTCTTCCAGACGAAAGGAGGGCCTTTTTTTCCCCTAAACGTGCCCCAAAAGTCACCAAATTTTGCACGCAAGCCAGGCCTGGCGAAGAATTTGATATTTCATGGTTTGCATTAATGGGCGTGGCCTAATGGCTCAACAGCGCCCCCTAGAATACTTTTATCTGCCATAACTTTTGAATGGTTTGACATAGAGAGTCGTGGGAGGTAACATCCGACTCGGTGTGGAGTCCTTGACCTTCATTGGCTGGAATTAGCCCCGCCCCTTATTCTGATCGGTTGTCCCAATTTTCTGCTATAACTTTTTGAATGGTTTGACATACATAGTTGTGGGTGGTGTCATCGAACTCGGTTTTGAGTCATTTGACCTTCATTGGTGCAAATTAGCCCCGCCCCTTTTTCTGATTAGTCGATATTTCATAGTTCCTATTTTCTGCCATAACTTTTGAATGGTTTGACATAAAGAGTCGGGAGCGGGCGGGAGTGTAACACACGTTGCAGATGGTAATGGTCTGAAATGCAGCGGGAAATGCAGCGGGAGTGGGATGAAGAAAACAGTCATCCCAGGGCTCTATCACAAACCACTGTGACACACTTTGATGGAACCACGGTCTTAAACACTTCACTCCAGCCGAGACGAGTCACAGGATGAATTTGCGATGAGAGTGGCTTCCTCATGAGGGCTAACCTGATCCTATGATGGGAATTTTAATGACACTTGAACTTAAAAACCACAATTTTGGCCACAGCTCCATGATCCACATATTACAAAGGGCAACATTTAACGCACACGTCCAACAGGATGAAATTACTGATAGATGACATTTTATATCTGCAGGATCTAAAGGTCAACTTCAACGTGCCATCACTGTGTTGTGGAAAAATCATAATTCTCGTCGTTATTCATGAGTCGGGCGCAGAGGGATGGATGGAAACTGGAGCTTCTCGGAAGGGGCACTGAACTGGGGGGGTCATTTGAATGCTTTTACTCAACACCGATACAAGGGTCTCGGGTCAAAATGAGCGCAGCCCGACCACAGAGGGCTCAGAGGGCTCGCCTATCCTTTAGGGCAGTGGTGTCAAACTCATTTTGGCGGGCCGGATTTGACCAATTTTTTTCTCGCGGGCCGCGCGCTCAAAATAACAAAAACGGTGGGAAATTTTTTTTTTCTAATTCTTTTTTTTTTTACTATTGTTATCTAATCAATAATGAATGAGACGTGTCGAGCCACCGTGCCACTAAATTTCACGGAGACCGAGATGGAGATGTTGTGGATGAGGTGGAGGCAAGGAAAACGACATTATTTGGTGGTCACAGTAAAAGTAGAAAAAGTATATAAATAGTATAAAATAAAGCGAGTGAGTGGCAGCACGTCGTTGCTTTGCTAAACACTGTGAGTGCCACGGACAGTTGTTCTGTTGCAGAAATAAAGTGGTGTGATTTGAAGGTGGAGGCCAAGAGGTACGGAGCCCCTAAAGGGACACGGATTCTTTTTATATATATAATGAGTTTTTACGTGAGCGCGTGAAACCTTTAAGGCTGATTTATGGTTCCGCGTTACACCAACGCAGAGCCTACGGCCTAGGGTACACGTCGTTTTAACGCGGAACCATAATTTAGGCTTATGCACACGCGTAAAGGTTTCACATGCGCATAAAACTCATTGTATATATATAAAAAAAAAATCTGAGTCCCTTTAGGGGCTCCGTAGAGTGGCCCGGCACTCATTTGTTCTGTCCTCAGTCACTCTACGGTTATCGCGGTGGGTGACGAGGAGGTTCCCAGCGTGTCCACCGCGGCTGCAGCAGCACCAGAGTCCAGACTGACGCTGTGCTTCAAACACAGAGGGACACGATCAGCACTATTATATTATAAGTCTGATATGTGATGACATTAACAGTATGACATGAATCTGGCTTCATTTCACCACCTCACCGCCTACGTCGCCAGTTCCCCATATCTTCAAAATGTTTGTGCGCGAGGGTCAAGGTTGGCGTAAAGATACACACATTTTTCGGTTCGTTTTTTTTTTTTTTAAATCCCAACCTTTGCGTAGAAGGTGGCTTGCGCATCTTTCAAGCCCTGTTTTGTGCGCAAGCAAGCTTTATAAATGAGACCCCAGCTCTGCAACAAAACAACTATGGAGATCTCAGAGACTCCAGAAACTGAATTCAGAGCTTAACTCGTTATTAAATCTCAAAAGATTGCGGTGAACCATGAACCATGATTTGAGAATATTTAAAAATGAGGGTAAAAACATTTCTGGTCCCAAGATGCTTGGAATAAACAACCAGATAGCCTGCACTTGGACGTGAGGACAAAAGAACACAAGGACGAACGGAAAAGGCTCTGATTTCTATGGGGAGCGTCGGGGTTGGACTCTGAAGCCGTGGGAACAGGTCATGTGATCTGATGAGGTTTACCCAGTTCCAGGGTGTTAATGGAATTCTTTCACTCATAACCCGCCAAACCCAAAGAAGAGAAAAAAAGACAAAGGTGGTGTACAATTTATTCTTTTTTTTTTTTAATAATCGTGACCTGAGTTTGAGTCTTACACTGAGCCTTAGACGAGTCTGTCGAGCACTTCTCCAGATTTCCCCGCAGGGGTCGGATTATTATTCCCACTCCTCCGTGAAACCTGTCCCAACCGGCATTCATTTCCCACCTCGTCTCCATCATGACTGGAATTCAGAGCCGTTTCACAGCAGGATCTGTCCATGTTGCTGCTCCGGAGTAAATTTCATTTCACTTTATTTTGTGCAGAGGGACATTGTACATTGATAAACATTTTAAAATGTAAATACACCCAATTGTAGCCAAAAGGCTAATTTGCATCGGCAGTCCCCCTGCAAGACTGAGTAAAAAGATACAAGCAACATTACACGACACACAATATCAACAACAATTAAAAATCGCACAACACTGCGATTGTTAATACAATAAACAATTAATGATCACAGATTTGATACGTTTTAAGCCGTTCCTTGAGATTTTGCTTAAATGGGACATATTATGGCATTTAATGTATATTTTAAAAAGTCCTTGAATGTCTTAAAAACAATCTAAAGCTTGTTTTTTCTACATAAATCAGAAATTCAGCCTGTGGGCCCTGTATCTAGTTTTACCGCTTCTAAAGCCTTTTTCTGTGCTTCATTTTAGGGGCGGGGAGGCTTTTTTTTTTTTAGTTTAGTTTAGTTTATTTTGTTTTGGTAATTTACATTTTAAGATGTTTGCATATACACACTGTATATGTACAGTATACACACAGGTATAAATATATATATGTACACATTTCCTTTTTTTTTTTTTTTGACCAAAAAGGTATAGGCTGAAGCCTCATGGCTTATTTTGCCTATCCTTTTCAACAAAGGCAGACTTCAGAAACAAAAGATACTAATAAGAAGAAAACGAAACGAACGAATAAAACAAAGAAAATAAACAAAGAAGAGAAGAAAATAAATGTGGTCACTCACGATTTGAGGATAGCTGCAGGAGGAAAGTTGCATAATTTAGACAGTTTAATATGAAGATAATTTATATTAGTGTTCTATATTTATCTATTATTTTAGATTTATAATTTTTTTTAAATTTATAAATTGAGCTACTTTTTTTTAGTTCCTCATCCAGGCGGTTCCATTGTTTCACACCTTCGACACTGATACACCTTGACATTTTTTTTGTTCTTGGCCATTTCTGCTCAAAAATGCCATAGCCCCTTAGGTTGTGCCTGCTTTCCCTCACCTGGAACAACTCCAGGATACAGCGTGGGAGCATCTGGTTGTGTGCCTTGTACTGTACTGGGCTATGATAATTCAATTCAATTCAATTTTATTTATATAGCGTCTAATACAACAGAGTTGTCTCTAGACGCTTTCCAGAGACCCAGAACATGACCCCCGAGCAGTTATTACATAAACAATGGCAGGTAAAAACTCCCCTAGTGGGAGAAAAACCTTAAGCCAAACAGTGGCAAGAAAAACTCCCCTTTAGGAGGGAAGAAACCTTGAGCAGGACCAGGCTCATAAGGGGGGGACCCTCCTGCCGAGGGCCAGACTGGTGGGTCAGGGACGGCAATAGCACAGCAGGCAGGTGGAAGCAGCAGCAGGATGACCAGGGGTGGGGACCGCAGGCCAGCACGCAGCTCCCGATAATGAGGCTCTGTGCTGATTGGCTGCTTGAATGACGTGTAGCAGGGGAGGAGACAAAGCGTCGCTCTGGGGAGAAGAGCAGCGGCTGCGTAGCAAAGCGTGTCCACGGTTCTGCGTTAAATCGACGCGTACCCTACGCCGTAGGCTCTGCGTTGGTGTAACACAGAACCATAAATCAGCCTTTAGTCACCTCGTCTTCAAACAGGAAGACTTAATTTAATTCTAAACAGTTACACCACAGTTATTTACTCCGATTCCTCATTTAATTTATGTTACAAGACAAATGAATCATGTTAACTGTAAAGAAATCACAAAACTGAATTTTCACAAATGGCAACTTTATTGTTAAAATATATAAATAACATTGCTGGCTCAAGGAAGGACCGTGCGTCTTCTGAATGTGTCGTTGAACAGCTCCAGGTGCATTGCTTGGAAAATCTGAAACTATAAAGAGAAGAAAAATGTATTACGGTACTAATAGAGCCGCCGGCGCCCGGAGCCCCGAGTCCGGAACTCCGGGCCCGGGGCTCCCCCGGAGCCCCCGGGTTCGGAGCTCCGGGCCCGGGGCTCCTCGACGGTCCGGTCCGTAAGCAGCTCCGGCAGCAGCTCCGGTGCTCCGGAACCCATGCAAAGATCATACTTTTTAGACAAATATAAATAACGTAAAAAAATAACGTCACTTACTGCTGACTCGTGTGCACTTGCCGGGTCCGTACTGTTGGCACTGATCCTTTTATGAGGGTAAGTGTTGATGCAAAACCTAATTTTTACTGTCCCCTCGCTGTGGAAACAGTCACTGCTTCTAAACAATGGCTGAAGCTCCAGCCGGCGGAGAGAGTTGTGGGCGTGGTTTCAGCAGCAGAGGACGGCCTATGGAAATCTGCTCCCGTCGTTACGTAACGACGGGAGCAGATTCTAATCGGCTCAAAAAAGTCACATGACACTGGGGGATTCTGCCGGGCGGGGGTACAGACCTTGCAGAAATTCATGGGATTTCATCTTTCCTGTGTTGGCAGGGTGAGGGGAGACCACTTTATATATGTTAAAAGAAGAAAAAACATGTTTTTCATAATAGGTCCCTGTGAGAAATCATCCCCTTCTCACCGTCACCGGACTTTTTTTGAATGTGTGTGGCAGAGTGGAGGATTGGGCGTGGTCTGCGGGGGAGCAGCACGCAGGTGTGCCTGGTTCTGCTGAATGGAGGAAGCTTGTTGGGAGGCTATGCCCCATTGTGCCTTCTTTTTTAGAAATACTGATTTTGCCTTCCGCTTGTATGTCTGTGTTTTTTACATGGAATAAAAAGCCTTATTTTTTTTGGCATTCTACGCTCTGCGAGGTCTCATTTACACCTCACCACCCAGGTCCAGTTTTGCCTTGTCCCCTTGTACGTGGGGAGGCCGCTCTGGTTCCTCACAGTCCCCTTTAAAGGAACCCTGCAGGTTTGGAGCACTTCCTGTTGTATTGACTGGTTATGAAGCGTTTTTCTGTTGAAGATGGTTTCTTGTTTTATATCGTTTTGTGCTTTGCATCGTTTCTCTATTTGCAGTGCGTTTGATGATGCTGCATTTGTCTTTGTTTTTTGCAGCACGTTTTTTCATTTGCACCACGTTCCTCTTTTTGTACCTCGTTTTGAGTTTGTGAATTTGAATCGTTTCTGTACTTGAAGCCGTTTTCCTTAACTGAGACGCATTAGGCTGTTGCAGTGCGTTTGGCCGTTGCCGCCCACCGTAGTTTTTCGACACTACCTTGTTCTCTATAGCTGATATAACATGAATTACTCCTATGTGGGATCAATAAAGTTCTTATTTTTGCCATCTCAGAATATTAAATATATTATATTTGGTTCCTAACTGTTTCCCAAGTATATTAGTGCGTGTGTGAATGAATAAATGAGACGTAAAACGTACATTTCTTTGTAGAAAGGCGCTTTATGGAAATAAGTCAATTTACTTGTATTAGTTTACAGCGCAGTCTTGCCACATCAAATATGGCGGCGACGTTGACGTATCGCACCAGCTCCATAGGGGCGGATACGGATAAATGTCTATGGTTGTGACTCCGTTTGTAGCGAGTGACAGATGCAGTCGCACGTTTACACTGTCAGGGGTGGGACTTTGATTGACAGCTCATGAATTGATCAGATTGGATGAAGAATGACAGAAAACACGCTGATTGGCCACGGGCGCAGAGAGCTGCGCCCGGAGGAGAGTCTTTGAGTAACCAATTAGAGACCAGCATGAAGTCACATGGAAGAAAAGTTGAAGAACATGCAATACACACTCATTTGGCCGGTGCCCCTCGCCATTAAAACCTATGTATTTCAATCTGCACAAAAAACAACTCTGAATAAACCCAGTATGGGATGAGAAGGCTTGAAAAATTAAAAGTCAGACACATTTTATGTGTGCACAGATGTTATAATTACTTTTTATTACGTAACTTATGTGTACTATGTCTATATATTTTTTTTTTTCCCCTATAATTTTAATGGAGGCGGCGCCCTAGCGCCCCCTCTGGACAAGCCGCCACTGCTAGCTAGGCAATAGTCAATAGGATAGGATCATTGAATGGAAAAACATTACTGCTGCACTGTCAGTCAATGAGTTCCTTATTTGTCTGAAGTTTGCCTAGCCATATTTAACAGAGTTACACACTTTCTTGATGTGCTTCCTGAAGGAGAGTGTCGGGTCCAGGATGACTCCCAGATATTTAAATTCAGTGACCAACTCGTCAGTGACCAAATAAGACTTCCTCCATGCCCTCCAACTCACCGCTCGTTGCTCAGCCTGACCCATATTCCAGGCCGTCCCCTCACATCAGTATTCTTCCCAGAGCTCCCCTCCCTTCCTCCGGCTGACCCCCGCCCGTCTCCCCGCTCTCCCCCGATGACTTATAATAGATAAGTATGGATTTATCTTAAAGCTTTGCGCCGCCGTTCTTCCTGGAAAGTCATTTGGCTGGCGGTCTCTAAGTCACCGCTAAACTGTCACCCGGCAGCCGCCTCCATCGCCGTGTGGCCATTTATCTCCGCCTGTTTAGCGGTTCCCCTGGAAAGAAACAATCATGCACATGAACGCCGTAGTGAACACAGATTCACACATAATGGAAAGATGTTTTTATTTCTATAATTTCAGTCAAAGAGAAAAAATCCTAATCAAAAGCCTGTTTGAGAACAAACTGCAAAAAGCAGTTACATTTTGATGAAAGAAGGTACAATAAATGTGTAATTTAAATGTGAATCAGTGCTTTTGGTTATTAATCATATCGTTTTTTCTTCTTTCTCATAAATCTATGCTTGCAAACCAAAGCGTCTGAATTTATGGATCAGATTCACATGAATCAATCATCTGATCATAAATATCTGCACTGTTAACGACCGGTTCGTCCAAGCCGAGTGTGTCGGAGCAGAGAAATATCTAAAAACCATGTTTCATCCTTACAGTATCTGCCCAGGGTTTAGTATCACAGCAAATCTGGTTATTGGTAAAACGTAGCCGCTCAGGGAAGTAAACACAAAGCTCAGGGTTTCTGCCTGTCTGATATCCAGTTTATTAGATAATTATTAGAATTATTATTAGAAAGATGTTCTGCAGGGCACCTAAATGGAGCTTGACTCATTTGTGACGTAATCGTCACCTGCAGCCGACCAGAACTTCTCCAAAAAGCCAAGATTTGATCCTGAGGGTGAGACGCTTATCTTGTCCAGGATACAATACCAATATCCATTCGTCATCTCTTTAAGCTATTAGCAGTCTAAGAACATTTCTATTAGTTCCTTTTCATTATTTTCACTCAGCTGTTCGAAACTGTGAATAAAGAAGATAAACTTGGCTGTGCAACTGTGACCACGATAACCCACATATCTCTCATCTTAACTGATTATTGATCCCAGCGATGCATGTTGCAGTAAGTGAAGGTCATGTATTCCCTCCCAGTAGTTTTTGTAGCCTTCACCTCCGCGGTTGTGGTCTCGTAGCTCAGCTCCGTCTGCGTCAGGAATAGTTTGACTTCCCTCGTCTTCGTTGAAGGAGCCTAACGACCAGTACTGGAGTTGAGGGGGGATGAGGGGGACGGCATCCCCCCTGAAATAAAAACGGTCCAAATCATCCCCCCTGTAAAACTGCCATCCCCCCTTTCCATCCCTTATTTCATTTCATCAATGAATGTGGTTTTACTGCTATTTCAACATTTAGAGTCTTCACCAGAACAATAACACCAGAAAAATAACTCATTTGACAATTTTCACCTGTTTCAAGTACATTTTCACTTGAAATAAGTCGAAAAATCTGCCAATAGGACAAGATTTATCTTCTCATTACAAGCAATAAAATCTTGTTCCACATGCAGATTTTTCTACTTATTTTAAGTGAAAATCTACTTGAAACAGGTGAAAATTGGCACAAATGATCTGTCCCCATATGATAAAATCCACCATCCCCCCTGATTTTTTTTTTACAACTTGAGTACTGACTGTTACTATAGTGGAGGAAGGAGAGAGAGCTCAATCCTGCCACCCGAGAGAACAAAAGCCGACAAGGAAGAACCCCGAGCCCGGGCCACCAGCCGCCCCACGGAGGACCAGAAGAGGGCGGGAGGAAACCCGAGGGAACTTTAGGCCGGTTACGCCATCAGTCGGCAGATTAACGCGGCCTCAGCGACGCACATGTCGAATCCATCCCGGATCAGAACTAAGCTGCACTCCCTGTAGAACCTCCGTTTTTAAAGATGAAGATCTGCCGATACAGAACGTACTGCTCTAAATCGTCCCAGCGATCCCAACGCAGGCCTTTAGGTACGAGGTGCCGTGAGGGACATAATTAGGGCCCGAGCACTAACAGTGCGAGGGCCCTATTGTATCTGTAGGAATTATTATTCTTCTAAATAAATGATGGCCTTTTTGCCCCCTTAAACGTGCCCCAAAAGTCACCAAATTTTGCACCAAGCCAGGCCTGGCGAAAAATGTGATATTTCATGGTTTGCATTAATGGGCGTGGCCTAACGGCTCAACAGCGCCCCCTAGAAAACTTTGTACCTCAAGCCCCACAATACGGTTTGACATACATGCACGAAAGCATGCACGGTACACACCTGTATCATGTCACAACTTAAAGAAAAGTCTCTTGGCGCCATGGCCGAAACCGAACAGGAAGTCGGCCATTTGGAATTAATCGTGTAATTTTGCCGCAATTTATGCCATTTCTTCGGCCGTTTCTTCGCCCGAACCGTAACGTGCACCCAGGTGTGTTATACATCAAAATGTGCGTCTCGATCCTGCGACGGTGCGCATTACTTTTCTCAGTCAAAAGCGTTAC
Organism: Cololabis saira; assembly: GCF_033807715.1. Classification (NCBI taxonomy): domain Eukaryota; kingdom Metazoa; phylum Chordata; class Actinopteri; order Beloniformes; family Belonidae; genus Cololabis; species Cololabis saira. The sequence goes on from NC_084590.1 coordinate 45,786,255, forward strand.
CGTGGCGACGATAGACGCCAAAAAGCGCGCCCCCACATATTACATAGTTCCTACTTTCTGGCATATATTTTGAATGGTTTGATATAAAGACTTGTGGGTGGTGTCATCGGACTCGGTTTTGAGTCCTTGAACAAAATTGGTGCAAATTAGCCCCGCCCTTTCTTCTGATTGGTCGATATTTTCTGCCATAACTTTTGAATGGTTTGACATAGAGAGTCGAGGATGGTGTCATTCCTGATATGGTAATGATGATAAGTTGAGTTTTATATGAACAGCAAAGGCACTTTTTATAATATTATTGACCTAGGAATGTGGGGGGAACCCGGGGGGGGGGGATTAGCGTTCATAAACACATATGAAATCCGACTCTTTTACACACTATACTGAAAACTTCTCACACTCAATGTATCCACTCACAGATACTACTGAAACGCTCTTACACAAACTAGTGAATCTGCTCATATACTGTATACAGTTGAACATTTTTCCTTCACACACACACACTGGTGAAACTCCTTTCACAAACACAACTGAAAATTTCAGTTGAAACAGAAGTGATTTCAGTTGAAACAGAAGTGATTTCACTTGAAACGGAAGTGATTTCACTTGAAACGGAAGTGGGTTGGTTAGCGCAATTTCTTTAAACTTTTTTTTACCGGCAGTTATTTTGATTCCAGTTGTATGTATAAGAGCATTTCACCTGCGTGTATGAAAGATTTCACAAGTGAGTGTGAGAAGTTTTCAGTATAGTGTGTAAAAGAGTCGGATTTCATATGTGTTTATGAACGCTAATTCAGAATTATGTCCCTTAAACCGGGCATACACGATTGTCGGCTCGTTTTATGCCGATTTTCCAGTCGTGCGACTATTTTTTGGATCGGGCCGGATTTCAACCCAATCGTTGGTCGTGCCTCGTGCAGTGTACGTGGGGTAACGACGAGAGATTAACACCTCAGGGCGAGCTCCCGATCAACGTGTTTGAAATCCTGGTCGCTCCTCGTGAAGGAATCGCACAGTTGAAGCAGCTGCGACCCGATTGGACTCATCCTTTCGCAGAGAGCATGCACAATCTCTGATGTCACGTCAAAAACTATTATTTGTAGTTTAAAGTGTTGCAAATTCACATTACAAATCATGTTTTAATAGCAGAAAAAGAAGACCGCATTTCCCACGTCTGCCCAGCCAATTCCTTGTCCAATCACGACGTTGTCTAATCTTTTTTCATTTATCGCCACACAGAATGGCACAAATTGCTAAAGGCTGATTTATGGTTCCGCGTTACACCAACGTACGGCGTAGGGTACGCGGCGACCCGCACTGTACGGTTACGCCGTCCATTTAACGCGGAACCATAATTCAGGCTTAAGGCAGCGCGTTTGTTTTTGCTGAGCATCTTCGGTGTCTCCCACTTCCGGGGTTCCTCCTCTTCTTTTTGACGTTGTAGTTCCAGTAACAGAAATCCGACGTGAGGATTATGATCGTATAGTGTGAGCAGACGGAGCATCAGAGCATCGGGTTGTACAGTGTGAGACCAGAAATCGTGGGCTGCGAACTTTTGAACTCGGCGATCTAGTGGTGCAGTGTGAGATGGGGCAGTCTCAAACGATTTAAAATATCGCACAGTGTATGCCCAGCTTTACGGCACCTCATATTTAGCATCATGCACATTCAGCTAACTGAGCGGGACAGACGCCGGAGAATGACCTTGTGTGTGTCACATTTTCTCTCCTCATTACTTCTTTGTGCTCACATTTCTTCTTGTCGTGTCCCTAAGTGGAATAAATCAGCAGCTATGAGCCGCCTCCCATGTTCTGTCCACTGCAGACGCCGACCGTTAGAGAAAAACAGTAAACAGCTTTTTGATGTTCAGTAAGTGAAACATCCTGGGAGCCTGATCTGCTCGGGAGGAATCCCTGCGGATTAAAAAAGCCCAGGAGCTGCCTCACACGCCAGACAGCAAACACCATTTGAAAGAAAGGCTTTTCATTAGAAAATGTTTCCGCTAGAATCTTTTTGTAGTCATGGATCTAATGTTTTATTGATAAAGAAGTGATTACCTGTCTCCGAGTTGTCAGGTCGCGCCGATCCGTGGTTCATTAGTCGATTTAAACTGTACATTAATGGTTGTTTTTTTCCAATTACACCTGAAAGGAAATTGAGGAAACCCACTTCTTTGTCTGCATGCTGTCAAGTCGTTTGCTGTAATCAGAATTTAAAACAAGAACAGAAAAACAGTTAATCATTGTCAGTTAGAGGCATTTTGAAGGTTAGAGGAAAAGTGCTGCTGAGATAAGATAACAGAAGATCTTTTATTCATCCCACAGAGTGGATATACAGTATATAGACATAGTTTCTGGTCTACTGGTGTACTATTTTCACATTTAATTCATTACAACTTAATTACATCAGAGTTGGATCAAAACCAGTAAAAGCTCATTTAAAATGAGGTAAAATGATATTGTTAATTTTATTTTATTTTATTTAATTACCAGGTTTTCAATATTATATCTCATCAATCTGACATATTTGAGTAATATATCAGGGAAGCAAAAGGGTGAGAAGACATTATATGGATGGATCAATGATCAACTTGTGTATAAAATGCATAAATAACATATATGACCCAAATAAACACATGTACATATTTACACACAGTTTACTTGATGCTCATTGATACATTTACACTTTTTTATTTATTTAAGAACCTTTCTAAAGCTGCACAAACTTTAATTAGAGAGAGAAAGGGGCTATAATTTAAGGGGAGAACTAAATTTTAGAAAACAAAGTACAAACAACAATGTGCAGCTTGTGCATATTGAACTGTGGAGTGACTGTGGCACAGTTTGGAGCAGGAAATGAAACAAAGTAATAACATAAATCTGTTTAAAAAGAAATACAAAAAATGATTTATAAACAGGTATATGGAAGAGGAAATGGGTTAACGAGTGTGAGAAACAAATAAAATAGGGAAAAATGGTATATTATACTTGCTTAAGATATGTTTAGATATTTATGTAGTATATATTATCTGTTGAGAGGGATAGTTAAAATTATGTAATATATGTTATATATTTATTGGGTATGTAGCACATATATATTTATAGGGATATTTATGTAGTTTATATAGTGTATATTTATATAGATGTATATAATAGTTGTAATTTATAGATATTGATATAATATTTATATTGTCTATATACTTATATGGATAATTATGTAATAATAGGCATATTAATGTAGTATTTATATAGATTATATTTATATGGATATTGTGTAGATATAATAATAGCAATAATGTAAATCCATAGCGTTATAAAGGGGTAGGAACTAGGAAAAAGTGTACACTTCTTCCTATTCCTTTTTTTCGAACATATGTGAATATTAAGATGTAAATGTTTATCTTTTTATTATTATTTTTACTTCCATTTTATATACATGTTCGAAATAAAAAATTCATTCATTAAAAAAAATGTCCCATTATTTCACTTCCAGAACTGAAACGTCTTCATTTCACTTCAGTTCTTGTTTTTAAAAAACATTTTTAAAAAGAAACTCTCAAATGAAAATAACTGCTCTTAATTTGACCAATTACTGAAAATACAAACTGGAAGGCTCCTCGTACGCCGGCTCCTTTGCTCCAACGGTCTCTTTGTTCTTTGTAAACATCCATGAGATGTGACGTCTATTACATCAAGTTTATTTATACTATTTATACTTGCAGCGAGATGATGACAGAAAACTGCAGCTTTTGCTTCGATTGGCAGCAGCAGTTTTGGATTTCTGCTGAAGTGGAGAGTGGAGTTCTTTCGTTTTTCACAGCATGAATGTTAGTTAGTTAGTTAGTTAGTTAGTTAGTTAGTTAGTTAGTTAGTTAGTTAGTTAGTTAGTTAGTTAGTTAGTTAGTTAGTTAGTTAGTTAGTTAGTTAGTTGGTTGGTTGGTTGGTTGGTTGGTTGGTTGGTTGGTTGGTTGGTTGGTTGGTTGGTTGGTTGGTTGGTTGGTTGGTTGGTTAGTTAGTTAGTTAGTTAGTTAGTTAGAATTTCTTTTTGCATCTGTGGCAGTCAGAATACATGGTCAAAAACAAAAAAACAGAATAATATACAAGACAGTTCGACGTAGAAGGATTAAGTGCAGTATAGTACAACACTATTCAATAACTTAACTTAACACAATGATCCTAAAGTGCTTCACACCAAACCTAGTGGATTATGAAATTGATAATGCATCTTTAATTTATTTAGCAGAGCTGTACTAGAGGGTATAAAAGATCTTTGGGCCGGGAGACAAACTGACTTGTTGTCGGCCTACAATCTTGCTAGACATGTTGACAATCTTACTGAGTTTGTTCTTATTATCTATCGACAGTGAAAAGAACCAAGCCATTAAACAAAAATTGAGAATACTCTCTATGAATGAACGGTAAAAAAGAATCAAATGATAAAAAACCTCCCCCACTATAGATACACTTCAGGTGGAGCTTTGATAGGATTATTACACACACACACACACACACACACACACACACACACACACACACACACACACACACATAATCATATACATACACACACACACACACACACATAGCCACACAGACATAAACATACACGCACACACACACATAGACATACACACTGGCTTGTTCACCTGCATGTTTGCTCTGTAGTTTTTGGGGTTAGTTAGCGGTAGCTTAGCTCAGACTGTGATTGGATCTCGAGATTTGGATCGATTGCTGCTCGTGTTTTGGTCGGCTCCGTGTCGGTTTTGTGTTTCGTTTATGGTTTTTGTTGCAGATTTCCAGTGCTTGAAAATATGGTCCAAAAGTGAAAAGTGAAAAGTGGTCCAACTAGAATATGGTGTAAAAGTTAATTTATTTCAATAATTCAACATAAAAGTTGAAACTAATACATGTATATTACATAGTCTCATTACAGGCAAAGCAAGATATGTTAAGCCTTTATTTGTTATAATTTTGATGATTGAATTGTTTATTGATTTCATAAAATATTCTAATTTTTGGAGATTTTTTATTTGGGGTTTTCATAAACTGTGAGCCATAATCACCAAAATTATAACAAATAAAGGCTTGAAATATCTCACTTTTCAGGCAGTGGGAAATAATATATTTGTTTCACCTTATGTTGAATTTACTACGAATTAAGTTTTGCAATATATTCAAATGTTCCGACCTTCACCTGTATATTATGACGTCAGTAAATAAGAGCATAATATATGTCCGTATTGGTTCAATACGGAACGCAACTTTTAATTTCCAATTAAGGAACAATTCCGTATTTCAAGGGACGGGTGGCAAGCCTAGGTGGGAGGCCCCCGATGGCTCCCTGGTGGCAGATTAATCCCGGTCATTACGTAAGAGCCTTAGCGCTCCTCGATGGCGTGAAGCCTGTGGTGTTTCCCCTCGTGATTAAACCCCCCGCCGGTCGGACCTCGAGGGTCCAGATCATCTCCAGAACCGAGTCAGACGGTGGCTTATCGCCTCTCCCGTAGCCATCCCGCCGTACCGCCCGTGCTAATCTCTTAGCCTGCAGCATTAGCGCATGCTAAGGCTAATCCCTTTCTGTGTAGCGGCGGGCTGTGCTAACGCTAATCCGCGTGTTGTGTGCTTGTGCTGATTCTCATCCAGCTGTCAGTCAGAAGTGCTTTCGCGCCGAGCTCCGGCTCTCCTCCAACACTTCACTTGTGCATCGTTCAGCTCTCTCCGTTCTCTCCGTTCTCTCCCCGTCCGTCCCCGGCATCTCCACCCCCGCCTCTTCAAACTCCCATCACATCCTGTATCCTAAAAACTGCAGTCGAGAGCATCTGCTCCCATTTTTTATGGGTTTCTGAAGACATTTCACTTTTCACCCTTTTTTTTTTTCTTAATACTTAGAGTTTTTGTAAAAGTCATCGTAGCTCTTAGATGGAGGGTGTCAGATGTTGTATTTAAAGGGGACCTATTATGGCATTTAATGTATATTTTAAACAGGCTTTGAATGTCTTAAAAACGATCTAAAGCTTGTTTTTTCTACATAAATGAGAAATTCAGCCTGTGGGCCATGTCTCTAGTTTTACCGCTTCTAAACTCATTTTCTGTGCTGGATCCTGAGGGGCGGGGCTATGATAATGAGGCTCTGTGCTGATTGGCTGCTTGAATGACGTGTAGCAGGGGAGGGAACAAAGCCTCTCCGGCCAGAAGAGCCGGCTGCGTACACAAAGCGTGTCCCATGCGAGGGAGCTTCAGCGACAAAATCAATTCCATTGCTTAATTTTTTTTCGTATTGGACTGTCCTAACTGGCCACGAGTTTAACAGTTTCAGTGTGGACAGAGAGCGTCCGATGTCACGCAGCTCGATGTGATAGTCGGACGATCTCATTCAGTTACACGGTGTAAACGGATCTTAAGCATGATTTACGGTTCTGCGTTAAATCGACGCGTACCCTACGCCGTGGGCTCTGCGTTGGTGTAACGCGGAACCATAAATCAGCCTTTAGTTACCTGACCGGGTCACCTCGTCTTCACACTAATTCACACAGGAAGATTTAATTGAATTATAAACAGGTACACCACAGTTATTTACTCCGATTCCTCATCATTTCATGTCTTATGTTACAAGACAAATGAATCATGTTAACTGAAAAGAAATCACAACACTGAATTTTCACAATTGGCAAGTTTATTGTTAAAAAAATAAAAGAACATAAGTTGTATATAAATAACATTTATGCACTATTGCTGGCTCAAGGAAGGACCGTGCGTCTTCTGAAGGTGTCGTTGAACAGCTCCAGGTGCTTGGAAGATCTGAAACCATAAACAGAGGAAAAATGTATTACTAATAGAGCTCCGGTGTTACCTAACGAGTGAGTGGCTCCGTTAGGGAACACTGGAGCCACCGAGTGGCCCTGATGCTCTGGAGCTGAGCTAAATACTTAGCCCATGCAAAGATCATACTTGTAACAAATATAAATAACATAAAAAATGAACGTTCTTACCGCTGACTCGTGTGCAGTTGTCGGGTCCGTTCTGTTGGTACTGATCCTTTTATGAGAGAAAGTGTCGATGCAAAAACTGTCCATCGCTGTGGAAACAGTCACCGCTTCTGAACAATGGAGGAAGCTGCAGCTGAGCCGGCGGAGTTGGATGTGGGCGTGGTTTTAGCAGCGGAGGCCGACCTATGGAAATCTGCTCCCGTCGTGACTTACGATGGGAGCACAATCTGAACGGCTCATAGAAGTCACATGACACTGGAAGATTCAGCCGGGCGGGGTGAACAGACCCTGCACAATTTGGTGGCATTTCATCTTTTCTGTGTTGGCAGGCTGAGGGGAGACCACTTTATATATGTTAAAGCAAGAAAAAACTTGTTTTTCATAATAGGTCCCCTTTAATGCATCATAGCCCCATCTGGCTCAAAGGAACATGGAAATACGGCAAACCTGAGGTTGTATTTGTCACACCAGTCGGACCTCCCCTGAGTGGAGCCCGGCCAACATTACCAGACTTGTCATGTCCTGCGGTGACCTGGGAGACGCGTCGTCCAGCACCACGGTGCCGCTCACTGATGTCTTCTTCATCGTTTTTGGACGGCGATGGATCTCGGTGGCACACCTTCCCCAGAAGTGAGATCCCAAACCTCCGGGGTTCCAACAGCTTGCCGGTTCGGCCCATCCTGTCAGCATTTGTTGATTTTTTTTTGACGAGACCCTAGAGCAGGGGTCGCCAACTATATTTGTCAGAGGGCCAGAATTTTACAGGACAGTCACCTTGGGGGTCGGACCCTCAAATAAAAATTAAATAAAAATACAATTTTTGCATAACATTTTTCTTTGGTGTTTATTGTTTATATTTTTTTTCTATTTCATTACAACACTGAAGGCATTTTTAGCCTTAATGAGTCAGTCTCCTATCACCTATACCACAGTCATCCACCAGGAGTGATAGAGATATTTTGCCTCAAGCACTTGAAAAACAAACACCACAGAAGTGATAGGAAAAGGCCTCTTAACCCTTGTGCTGTCTTCAGGTCAAGGAAGGAGGAAGGGAAGAAGGGAGGAAGAAAGGAAATAAGGAAGGAAGAAAGAAAAGAAGGAAGGAAGAAAGAAAAGAAGGAAGGAAGAAAGAAAAGAAGGAAGGAAGAAAGAAAAGAAGGAAGAAGGGAGAAAGGAAGGAAAGAAGGGAGGAAAGAAGGGAGAAAATAAATAAAGGAAGGGAGAAAAGAAGGAAGGAAGGAAAAGAAGAAGGAAGGAAGGAAAGAAGGAAGGACGGGAGAAAAGAAGGAAGGAAGGAAAGAAGGAAGGAAGGGAAAAAAGAAGGAAGGAAGGAAAGAAGGAAGGAAGGGAGAAAAGAAGGAAAGAAGGGAAAAAAGAAGGAAGGAAGGAAGGAAGGAAGGAAGGAAGGAAGGAAGGAAGGGAAAAAAGGAAGGAAGGAAGGGAAAAAAGGAAGGAAGGAAATAAGGAAGGAAGGAAGGAAGGGAAAAAAGAAGGAAGGAAGGAAAGAAGGAAGCAAGGGAAAAAGAAGGAAAGAAGGGAAAAAGAAGGAAGGAAGGGAAAAGGAAGGAAGGAAGGAAGGAAGGAAGGAAGGGAAAAAAGAAGGAAGGAAGGAAAGAAGGAAGCAAGGAAAGAAGGAAGCAAGGGAAAAAGAAGGAAAGAAGGGAAAAAGAAGGAAGGAAGGGAAAAGGAAGGAAGGAAGGAAGGAAGGAAGGAAGGAAGGAAGGAAGGAAGGAAGGGAAAAAAGGAAGGAAGGAAATAAGGAAGGAAGGAAGGGAAAAAAGAAGGAAGGAAGGAAAGAAGGAAGCAAGGGAAAAAGAAGGAAAGAAGGGAAAAAGAAGGAAGGAAGGGAAAAGGAAGGAAGGAAGGAAGGAAGGAAGGAAGGAAGGAAGGAAGGAAGGAAGGGAAAAAAGAAGGAAGGAAGGAAAGAAGGAAGGAAGGAAAGAAGGAAGCAAGGAAAGAAGGAAGCAAGGGAAAAAGAAGGAAAGAAGGGAAAAAGAAGGAAGGAAGGGAAAAGGAAGGAAGGAAGGAAGGAAGGAAGGAAGGAAGGAAGGAAGGGAAAAGGAAGGAAGGAAGGAAGGAAGGAAGGAAGGAAGGAAGGAAGGAAGGAAGGAAGGAAGGAAGGAAGGAAGGAAGGAAGGAAGGAAGGAAGGAAGGAAGGAAGGAAGGAAGGAAGGGAAAAAACATGACACACTGTTTGTGTCATGTTGTGTCATGGTGGGGATTACTGATAGTTAAGAGTCTCGGTTGTTGCTGTTTTCAGCATCTTTAATAGCGTGGACCACAAAAATCCGGGCCCGATTGGACAGTTCGGCGGGCCGAATCCGGCCCGCGGGCCGCCAGTTGATGATCACTGCCGTAGAACATGAAGGCTGATCCCAGACGGAGAACGTAACGTCCACATCTTCTGCCGAGTCCAGCGCAGGTGTGACTCACAAAGTCTGAAGCTGGAGTCGGTCCGTTTACGTCCGTTTCTCGTACCTGAAACAGCTGGAGGGTTTTCCTCCCCAGTGGTCCGACTCGCCAAGGCTTCTCTTTCTTCCTCCCACTCCGCTAGTCTCTCCGCTCCAGGTCACTCTTTGCTTATTTTGTTTTTCTGTCATTTGCATATTCGTCAAAAATGTTGGCGTGGATCGCTGTTTCCCGCCTGATGCACATCCTCACGGGGATCCGTCAGAGGTCATTCTGGGACGTAATCTTCTCATTTATTCTCCTGCCGTACCTGTTTTCCTTCAACCTTCCACAACCTCTCTCAGCAGCGTTTCCCAGCATGCCTTGGGAGAACCGTCTGTAGGTTTCAGAGCGTGGGTGGGGTGAAGGTGGAGGAAAATATTAGCTTTTTCTTCTGTCTGGGAAAAGTGAGAGTTGTGTGTTTTTGCTTCAGGTTTCATTTGCAGACAAATCAGAAAATCAAACTCATTTTCTTTTGATCAAACAGACATTTAATTGGAGAAATGTTCAAATACTGATTTAATTTAATTTTACCTGCAGCTGCAGATGTTCACTGTCTTAATAAACCGGATTAGCTTATTTGAAGTATTCATCAATGTAGCATTTCTCCACCTCCAGTATCCATGACGACGTAGTAGTATTACTATTATTATTGTTTTTACGTAGCTTCTTCTAAACCATATAAAGGTCAAACATGGGTTTTTCTATCCACCATCAACAAAATATTTTCTTATGTTTTTAATCTTTGTTTAAATCATTTGGTCATAAGTGATTTCAGCAGGTTCTTAGGTTTTCTCTTGAATTTTCACTGTTTATACACCAAATTTACCGGACCTGTTTTCCTTTTTAACTCGCATGAAAATAGAAATGCACATTAGAAAACAAGACATATGACCCTAGAGTGCTGATACATCAGATGAAATAAGGAATTTCTGAGTTTTTAAACCTACATCTTCAAAAGTTGACAGTGGTCCTCCAGGACAGTGGTTTCCCAGGACAGCGGTCCTCTAGCGGTCCTCCAGGATAGTGGTCTTTTAGGACAGCGGTCCTCCAGGACAGCGGTCCTCCAGGACAGCGGTCCTCCAGGACAGCGATCCTCCAGGACAGCGGTCCTCTAGCGGTCCTCCAGGACAGCGGTCCTCCAGGACAGCGGTCCTCTAGCGGTCCTCCAGGACAGGGGTCCTTCAATGCTTTCGTTTCATTCGTATTTCATGTTGTGTGTTTTTCTTTTTTTAAGAAACCCGGTCGACGGCTTGAAAATCAGAAAAATTGCCAAACGAGCAGCTGCTTTCACATATTCTGTATGTCTAGCTGAGGGACTTTAATGAAATTTAAACAGGCAGAGCCACCCTGGGGGGAGGGCAAGAAAAGGCAGGAGAGAAAGGAGAAATGGATGGAGAGAAGTGGAAGGGAGGGGAGGCGGATGACATGAGGGACAGAAGAAAGCAGGAAAGAATTGTAAGGAATACTAATGAATTCATGATGCAACATGTTGACATTTTTCTCTTTCTCCTTCCCATCCCTGCGTTCCTTCCTTCTTCTATTCCCGACACCTCCCTCTTCTCCTCCTCTTCTCGTCTTTCTCTACTCTCCTGCAGGTGGGAGGGTGCCCTTGTTAGCTTGTCATCCCGGTGTAACCCTGAAGCCAGTGATGTGACTGGAATCTCAAGTTGTCATTAAAACATCTGACTCCACCTGCAGACTTCCTGCCTCCCCCAGAAACCCAGGTAGGTCGGAGCTAATGGAACATTTCATGCATTAATTCTATGCATGGTTTGATTTCACCGCCTGTGTGCAGGAAATACAAATGATGACTTAGAGGGCTGGAAAGAACCTGATGAATATGAAATGTCTGATTGATTTCTGGTAGGTTCAGTCCTCCTGTGACTGGCAGGAAACCATGCAGACTTCCATCTGGTAATATGTTGTGAAGGTCACACTCACTGTGCTAGCTCACATGTGGGATGTGGGCTAACGGGTCAGCTGTCTTTTAGTATGTTGATTGTGAAGGTGTCCTCTTAAGGATATATGCATAGCTTTAAAGACAATAAATATCACCAAGCTGTGGTGTACCTTAGTATATTGTATAAAAATGAAACCAAAAACGACAAAACATATGGACAGAATATACTGAACTGGTAGCTGACTGCCTCTTGATTGTGGAACTATACTCCATAAATGGTTTTCATCACCTTCCTGTCAAAGTGCTAAACTAGTTTGATTCCTTTTTTTGTATCCACTAATAATCATAAAAGAAAAGGAGTTCCGCAGGGTTCCATTCTGGGACTTCTTGTGGATCAACATGAGTATGCTCCCACTTGCTCGGATTATTGAAAACAACAACACATCAAATAAAATAAAATCAAAGTTTATTTAGACGGGACAATGCATATTAATGAACACTACATTAAGCAGTGTTAATACACCGGGTTTTAGCAGAAATACTAGTTTCCACCCGCAGTCCCCACAGAAAACATAAAGAGAAAACAATTCAGTCAAACAATACAATCAAACAAGGGAACAAACATAAAACACACATAGTAGGAAAACCGATTTAGCGGTATGGATTGTATCTAAAGTGACTTGAGTTTAGCTACAGTGGTAGCTGTGGTTGAAGCCCAGGAAGCTGTGGTTGTAGCCCGGCTAGCTGTGGTTGAAGCTCGGGTAGCTGTGGAGGTAACACAGGGAGGGGCCAAGCTACCAATGGATGTAGCCCAGGTAACAGTGAAGCTAGCCATGTGTGAGGCCCAGATAGCTGTGAATGAGGCCCAGCTAGCTGGTGAGGCAGCCCAGGTAGGAGTAGAGCTAACCCAGGAAAGGACCAAGCTTCTAATGGTTGTAGCCCAGGCAACAGTGAAGCTAGCCATGTGTGAGGCCCAGATAGCTGTGAATGAGGCCCAGCTAGCTGGTGAGGCAGCCCAGGTAGGAGTAGAGGTAACCCAGGAAAGGGCCAAGCTACTACTGGTTGTAGCCCAGACAACAGTGAAAATAGCCCTGGTTGTAGTGATTGAAGTCCAGGTAGCAGCAGAGGCAGCTCCATTAACAATGGATGTAGCTCAGGTAGCCTAGCATCCAGGTGGTTTGTGTTCTGTTGTAATGGTCCTGGGTTTATTTCAACATCAGCAGCAAGGAGCAGGATCAACAGAAGACATTATGAAATGCTTTCGAAAAGATAACCAGCTGGGTGGTTCGGGGTGTCCTTGAATTACGACAGACATCAACATGTGGATGTTTTTCAGAATAAACTGCAGCAGCCCTCTAAACGCCTGGTGAAGCAGCTTCTTCAGAGCTGCATGAATCCTCACTCAGACCAGGAAAACCGATCATATCGCTCCGTCTCGAAACCTCCATCCTCAGATCTGTTGTCTAATTCCTTACATCGCAAAACCACTTTTCAGACTCGAGATGAACTTTCAGGCATTAAAGGTTTTCCAGAACCGTCTTAGCTCTTAAAGGCAAGACACTGTTTCTTATGCACCACGTAGACCGAATAAACCCGAGAGACACTGGTGTGTTTGAATCAAATCGTAACACGTTCATGGTTTTTCCAGCATTTTTCATTGTTAAAGTGTGCTGTCTAAATAGATATACCCTGCTGCTCCATCCCAAGAGAGCTGGCCACAATCTGCGGATGAAACTCCTCAAAAAGGCATCTGATTCAAACACAGAGCTTTTAAGTGATGGACCTGGGCGTATGAAATAAAACCATGTCCTCCGGGGTCTCACTCTTCACCTCTGGAGAACTCACAGTGTTATGAAATGGTTCGGCAGTCTTTCCTCTCCTCCAGATTTAACATCTAAATTGATAATTCAGCCTGAGAGCTGGAGGCGTGAATGCCCCCGTGTAGGGCTGGAAATACGACCCACCCCCTGATATATGGTCCCGCCGCCATCAGACGGCGGAATTCCTCTGAGCTCCACTCACTCTCCGAGGGCTAAATCACCGTCACCAAACTCTAAAACTGTCTCTTTACTGTGAATCAGACCTTTACATCATCCCCCAACGCCGTCATTCATCAGGCGGGCGATGGATATCGAATCTTTATCTGAGGAACCGATGTGTTGTAATAAAACGGGGAGTGACCTCCTCTGCCTCTGAGACGGCCCGGCCTTTCGTCTTCGTCTTTCCTTTAGCGCTCCGGGCCTTTTCTCCATCTTTGTTAGGTTTTATTAGACAAGTGCACAGAGGAATTTAGAATCACAAGGCAAGGTAAGGTAAGTTTATTTGTATAGCATAATTCAACACAAGGTAATTCAAAGTGCTTTACATCAACATTAAAAGCGGCAAGACACAATTAAACAGTAAATAACAAATAAAATGAAATAAAATGTTGAGAAAAGAGGTAACATTATGGAAGAGTATTAGGGCCAGGCAGGAGAAAAATAAAAATAATATTTTAGAGGAGGAAGATTTCTTTTCCATGATGCACTTCGAGAAAAAAGTCGAAATGTCGAGATTAATGTTGAAGTACAATTTCGAGAAAAAAGTCGGAATGTCGAGAAAAAAGTGAAAATGTCGGGAAAAAAGTAAAAATGCTGTGATTAATGTCGAGGAAAAAGTCGAAATGTCAAGAAAAAAGTCAAAATGTCGTGATTAATGTTGAAGTACAATTTCGAGAAAAAAGGCGAAATTTCGACTTTATTCACGAAATTTTGACTTTATTCTTGAAATTGTATTTCAACATTAATCTCGACTTCTCAACTATTTTCTCGACATTTCAACTTTTTTCTCGAAGTGCATCATGGAAAAGAAATCTTCCCCTCTCAAATATTTGCCCTAATACTCTTCTGTATAATATAATAAAAAGCACAAGTTGATAAAAAGTAAGGGCAGTAGAGTACAGCAGGTAAATATTTAATTTAAGAGTACGCTTCAGTAATATCTACATGTTTCCTCTCCATGAAGAATTACGTTTCTGTACGGTCAAAACGTACAAAGACCGGGTCAAATACAGTATTACAAAAGTAATCTGTTCCGATTCGTACGGTGAATCAAACCAATTTGACAATTCTATGCCACAATGCCTGCATTCAGGGCTTAACCAGTTTTCAAAAATCATGAGTATTTAATTTAAGAGTACCCTTAAATAACAAAAAAAAATGAAATAAAATGATAAGAAAATAGGTAAAATAATAAAAAGCACAAGTTGTTAAAAAATAAGGGCAGTAGAGTACAGCAGGTAAGTATTTAATTTAAGAGTACGCTGTATAACAAGGAAAGGAAAACAACACAGAGGACATGCGCCGTAAAACGTTGCAGAATCACTGTTTATGAGCCAAATGCAAACTGTGTGTAGATGCTGCCAACGCAGATGGTTCACACTCATTTATTACAACCCTGGCGGGTTGTTTTAGGCGCAACTGACACAATCAGAAGCAATCAAATGAGGCATTAATCAATTAAAACAAGCATTGTTCAGATTCTGATCCCAGCATAAGAAACTCTCACAGATCCTACCAACAAAAATAAATATTTGGATCTAAAAGTATTTTTATTCATGTGCCGTTCAATATGAACCAAATCAAAATTAATCTTCATTTCTCTAAAATCAGTTGTGTGAAATAAGACCCGGAAACAGGCATTGTGGCATAGAATTGTCAAATTGGTTTAATTCACCGTACGAATTGTTACAGATTACTTTTGTAATACTGTATTTGACCCAGTCTTTGTACGTTTTGACCGTACAGAAACGTAATTCTTGCCATTGTAAGAGTGAGATGTACCTGCTGTACTCTACTGCCCTTACTTTTGAACAACTTGTGCTTTTTATTATTTTACCTCTTTTCTTATAATTTTATTTGTTATTTACTGTTTAATTGTGTCTTGCTGCTTTTAATTCAATTCAATTCAATTTTATTTATATAGCATCTAATACAACAAAAGTTGTCTCTAGACGCTTTCCAGAGACCCAGAACATGACCCTTGAGCAATTATTACATAAACAATGGCAGGTATAAACTCCCATAGTGGGAGAAAAGCCTTAGGTCAAACAGTGGCAAGGAAAAACACCCCTTTAGGAGGGAAGAAACCTTGAGCAGGACCAGGCTCGTAAGGGGGGACCCTCCTGCCGAGGGCCAGACTGGTGGGTCAGGGACGGCAGCAGCACAGCAGGCAGGTGGAAGCAGCAACAGGATGACTGGGGGTGGGGACCGCAGGCCAGCATGCAGCTCCTGAAGCTCTGGCCCAATCAGCAAGCCCCAGGTAGAGGTGCAGGGTCGGGGAAAGGTTGAGAAGGGGCAGGGCCAGGGAGAGGAGTCTTGATGGACAAATCTCTCCCCCGCCTGACCGGGCCGTTACCCTGCCCCCCTCACTCCCACGCTGCAGGTTCCGGTGTTTTGCATTCAGAGATGCTCTTCGCCACCGGCAGAGTATGCTGTACCATGTACAAAAGAGAAAAAAGAGAAGAGAAGGGGGGGCCAGCACAAGAAACTACAGGAGCGACTCTAACACACTAGAGTTTACACTATCTAGAGATTTACCAACACCAGCTAGAGGTTTACTAAACACTAACTATAGGCTTTACTAAACAGAAAGGTTTTAAGTTTAGTTTTAAAGGTGGAGGTGGTGTCAGCCTCCTTAACCCAGATTGGAAGTTGGTTCCATAGTAATGGTGTCTGATAGCAGAACGCCCGCCCTCCAAATCTACATTTAGATACTCTAGGAACTACGAGTAAACCTGCACTCTGAGAACGGAGAGCTCTGCCAGGAACATAAGGCACTATCAGGTCTTGCAAATAATGCGGAGCTAAGCCGTCATGGGCTTTATACGCAGGTAATACAATTTTAAATTGGATTCTGAATTTTACGGCTAACCAATGGAGCGACGCTAACACTGGAGAGACGTGGTCTCTCCTGCTGATTCTGTTTGAACATCTGAGATGAAGAGAGGATCCTGTCATCTCTCCGAACTTGATGGCAGGGCCGGTTCTAAAAAAATGATTACTAGGGCTGCATCTCAGATCAGAGGGGGTGCACATGCCTGGCACGTTATTCAACACTAAATTATGCATTTTCCCATAATTTCAAGCGGATGATACTAGCAAAACAAGAATATTTAAAGTGTCTTTCAAGTGCATTCTTGCAGCAATATCGCTGCAGAACAAAGAAAATGCTACATTTAGTCTGGGCTACCTCACCCATCAGACAATCTACACTGGAAAAATTCAAAATCTTAACAAGAATATTTGTCTTATTTCTAGTTAAAATGGCTCATTTTTAGTTAAAAAAAAACCATTACACTTAAAACAAGACTCACTGGAAAAAACAACAATTTTCACCTGTTTCAAGTAGATTTTCACTTGAAATAAGTAGAAAAATCTGCCAGTGGAACAAGATTATTTTGCTTGCAATGAGAAGATGAATCTTGTTCCACTGGCAGATTTTTCTACTTATTTCAAGTGAAAATTTACTTGAAACAGGTGAAAATTGTCAAATAACAAGTTATTCTTCTGGTTTTTTTCTTTCTCTTGTTTTAAAGCAGCACAATGTAACTTTCAGCTTTTGTTGAGTTTGGCGGCTCCTTTGGACAAAAGCGGTAGTGCTTTACCAGTAGTGTGGCAGGGTTCCTACCATGCTCCTCAAAGTTACATAGTACCAGTGAAGGCGATACAGACCCCTCAGACCATGACAGAGGATCATTAAACCTGTTGGAAGTTGATGTACCATCACAATGACTCTGGAAATATTAGATTAAGGTGGACAAGTTACATAGTGCTGCTTTAAGTGTAATGAGATTTTTTGACAAAAAATTAGACATTTTAACTATAAATAAGACATATATTCCTGTTAAGATTTTGAGTTTTTGCAGTGTAGCAACAGAAAATAAAACATAGAAAAATAAATAACAAAAATAAATATAACCTGTGTGGTCCAGTTAAGTTGAGATGGAGTCTCTGTCTCATGACCACCGTTGTCTAACTTGCTGGCGTGGTTGTGCTTGAACCACTTCCGAATATCAATCGTTACTTTGTGTTAACGGAGCAGCAGAGAGCAGCGTCTTGCTGGTGAAGGTAACTGCAAATTGGACGCAGATGAGTGACGTACACTGGCTGATTTATGGTTCCGCGTTACACCAACGCAGAGCATACGGCGTAGGCTCTGCGTCGATTTAACGCAAAACCATAAATTAGGCTTAACACGCGCGCACTTTTCAGTTTTTTTTTTCGTCTTTTCAACTGAGCATGCAAACACATAAACTGAGGGTGCAATGCATGTTTATGCACCCTCGTAGAACCGGGCCTGCTTGATGGCAACACATTTCAGTCAATATTTGTTTGGAACAAAGATGACCACAGCGTCCTCATCATGCTGCAAAGAGCTAATGGTTTAATAAATATTCAGGACGGCGATAGCAGACATGCCCAGTGAGACTTTCCACAGTTTCTGATTCAGACTTGACGCTCGGATTGTTGCTGGTTTAGGTTGATCGTGTCCAGTCTCTTTACTTTATCTTGTCCTTTTGTCTTTCCTCTCTGAATGTTTCAGCTTATTCTTTTTTTATCCATCTGTGATCTTTTAAGTCTTTTTTTCGTTGCTTCCCTCCTTCTTCCTCCATTTCACGTCTCTCCGCTCAGTCGATGATAATGCTAATATTACTGGAAAGCTCCATGATCAAAGAGCTGATGATGAATACTAATTATCTGATAATTACTGCTCAGAGAGATTGAAGAGCTGTTGAAGAGACACCACACACACACACACACACACACACACACACACACACACACACACACACACACACACACACACACACACACACACACACACACACACACACACACACACACACACACACACACACACACACACACACCCTGAACCAAACCCAACCCTGAGCTCAAAACACAGTCATAGATGATGGATGGATGGATGGATGGATGGATGGATGGATGGATGGATGGATGGATGGATGGATGGATGGATGGATGGATGGATGGATGGATGGATGGATGGATGGATGGATGGATGGATGGATGGGTGGGTGGATGAATGGATGGATGGATGGATGGATGGATGGGTGGATGATGGATGGATGGATGGATGGTGGATGGATGGATGGATGGATGGATGGATGGGTGGATGATGGATGGATGGATGGATGGTGGATGGATGGATGGATGGATGGATGGATCCTTTTTACTGTACAATACAGTATGCATTACTTTCATTTTTTCCAAAAATAACCAGCTCCCTGAGGAAAAAAAACCAGCATCAACAGCGAAACAAATAATCAAAATTTCAACAATTGCTCTGCAAAAATTACAGTTTTAATCCCCACACCTTTTCAGTGAGTGGGTGGGCTCTCTTCATGTTACAGATCCTCTCAAACCGGTTGCAGGTGAGAGATTACCACATGCATCTTCCTTCCAGCACCGGGTAGTTGTGGGACCTGAAGCAGCAGGTCCCCGGTTAGATTCCTGAAGCAGCAAGTCTCCGGTTAGATTCCCACCGGCCAGACTCTTACTTCATGTCATTCCCCTTCTCTCTTCGCCCTATTTCCTGTCTCTCTCTCTCACTGCACATATGTATTGAGGGCAAAATCTTATAGAAACCTTGCTGCGCCCCCCCTGCAATAGCACCGCGACCCCCCTAGGGGGCGCGACCCCCAGTTTGGGAACCACTGCACTAGAGGAAGGATGGAAATCGAAATGCCAGGCAGGAGAAAACGGAAAGAGAAGAGGATGTGAAGCTGGTTGGTGTGACGGAGGAAAATGTTAAAGACAGGGTGGATGGGAACGGGCCCCCCTGGGTAGATGGGAACGGGCCCCCCTGGGTAGATGGGGACGGGCCCCCCTGGGTAGATGGGAACGGGCCCCCCCGCCGGGCCGTCCCCCGGGGGGACGAGCCGGAGGAATGATTTAGTTAGACGTCCGTGAGGACTCGATAGCCCGGACCTGCATCCTGCAGCACCGTGTGCAGCATCGAGCTCATGCCGAGTTACCTTTGAGCACGGAGCTGCTTGGGGGGCATTTGATGGGGGGGCGGGCCTGGAGCATCGCCACCAAAACCCTCGTTTTTTTATTTTTTTTATTTTTTTTTTATTTGTCTGCATATATATTATTGGTTAATACCAGGGCTGGGGATCGATTCAAATGTCCAGAATCGATTATCAAGATTCGATCCGATTCAATTCCAATATTGATTTGTGTTAGTTTTTTGAGCTGTTGTATGAATTATATGACTGTAGTTATGCAACATATGAATACTTGTATTATAATAAATTGTATAATTTTATTTGTAGAGCACTTTTCATGTATAATCTCAAAGTGCTTACGTAAACAAGGGAAAGTCAGGACACATAAAAGACCAGAAGTAAAAAAGCATAAAAATAATAAAAACATCTAAAAAAGACCAGGGAAAGCCTTCCTGAACAGGAAAGTTTTAAGCCCCTTTTTGAAAATGTCCACCGACTGGGGTTGACGTAGGTGTTCAGGGAGGGAGTTCCAGATGGTTCCAGGTCTCCCATGGAGCGGATTCGTGTGCGGGGCTGATAGAGGAGGTTGGTGTTTTGTGAGCGGAGGTTCCGGGTGGATGAGTGAGGGGTCAGGAGGTCTTTGAGGTATTGAGGGGCAGTGCTGTAGATGCAGAGGTGGGTGATGAGGGCGATCTTGAATTGGATTATTGCGGTTATGGGAAGCCAGTGTAGTGTCTGGAGAATAGGGGTGATATGGTCGTATTTGCGGGTTTTCATCAGAGTTCGGGCGGCACAGTTCTGAATGAATTGGAGTTTCCGAAGGTGTTTGTTGGGGATACCGATGAGCAGGCTGTTGCAGTAGTCAAGCCTGGAGGAGATAAGAGCGTGGACGAGTTTTTCTGCATCAGGGAAAGTGAGGAAGGGGCAGAGTTTGGATAGGTTCTTTATATGGAAGAAGCAAGTTTTGTACAGATGTTTGATGTGGTTTATGAAGGTGAGTTGTGGGTCCAGCTTCACACCGAGGTTTGTAACAGAGGTGGAGAGGGGGATGTCTTGACCGGAGAAGGAGATGGTGGTTATGGGTGATGACTGGACCTGGTGAGGGGTGCCAATTTGTATGGCTTCGGTTTTGGAACTGTTGAGTTGGAGGAAGTTGTGACTCATCCACGCCCTAATCTCCTCCAGGCAGTTGGAGAGGGCTTGAGTGGGTGAAGATGAGAGGACTGGGGTGGAACGTAGGTTGGGGTCAGTCCGGAGGTACAGCTGAGTGTCATCGGCATAGCAGTGAAAAGAGACTCTGTGTCGGCTGATGACACGACCCAGGGGCAGCATGTACAAGATAAAAAGGAGAGGTCCTAGGACAGATCCTTGGGGGACACCACACGTAACAGGGGCTGTTTGGGACTTGGAAGATCCCAAGCTGACATACTCTGTCCTGTCAGCAAGGTAGGAGGTGAACCAGTCCAGTGTGGAGCGATGGAGATTATATTGGCAGCTAATGATGCTGTAAGGACCAATCACCTCCCAGAATGCTGATAGAACTGCTTTCAGAAACATCGTGTGGTAGAATTACCAAACAGATCCAGGGAGGAAACAGAGGCCGGATGAATGTTGTATTTTAACCTCATAACCTATCTTATCCTGCTTGCTCCTGCTTATCCCTATTTGTATAAAAAGCGCTATACTCAGTACTCGAGTTGAGGGGGGATGGCATCCCCCCTGAAATAAAAATAAAACTGCCATCCCCCCTTTCCATCCCTTGTGTCATTTCATCAATGAATGTGGTTTTACTGCTATTTCAACATTTAGAGTCATCACCAGAAAAATAACACCAGAAAAATAACTTATTTGACAATTTCCACCTGTTTCAAGTACATTTTCACTTGAAATAAGTAGAAAAATCTGCCAGTGGGACAAGATTTATCTTCTTATTACAAGCAAAAAAATCTTGTTCCACTGGCAGATTTTTCTACTTATTTCAAGTGAAAATCTACTTGAAACAGGTGAAAATTGTTGTTTTTTCCAGTGACGAGTCTTGTTTTAAGTGTAATGAGATTTTTTTACTAAAATGAGACATTTTAACTAGAAATAAGACAAATATTCTTGTTAAGATTGTGAGTTTTTGCAGTGATCCATTTTACTTATCCTGTGAAGGACAGAGTCATATTGATAAGTTCAGAAAACTGTTTTTTATTGTTGTGTTTTGATGTATTTGATGTAAGCCCAGTGGATATTTAAAGCTTGCAGAAGGCTGCATTTAACTGCTGCTATGTCATTCCTGCAGTATTTCTGCAGGTGTTTTGGTCACTGCTGTTATTTGTAATATATTATATTATTTGTAATCAGCACAAATTATCTGTCCCCATATGATAAAATCCACCATCCCCCCTGATTCTTTTTTACAACTCGAGTACTGGCTATACTGTACAAATAAAGATTGATTTGATTTGATGAAAGAACGGAGGATTGCAGCTGTAGCGCTGGAGAGTTAATGGAGGGATTCATTAAAGAAAGACGGGATGAGAATAAACGTAACTGGCCAGACGGGGAATCAGATCTGCGTCAACGCCACAGATCTCGAGTGCCGACGCCTCAAAGCCTCTGAACGCTGTTCCACTCCTCTCGTCTGCTGCAGACTCTTTTCTTTTCTTTTCTATCTTTGGTTTCTCATCCAAGACGTGAGAGAAGTCGCTGCTGCTGTTGGTGCAGTTTTGTTTCCTAATTATTTAAAAAAAGAACAACCTGCTAACCTGGTAAACGGAGGTGGGACGAACATGTCCCAGCGCAGGAAGGGCTGTGATTAAAACTTCCTCTCCGTGTTTGTACAGTTCTACTATTTATTGCACTCATCTTTCAGCCTGAGGTTATTTACTGTATTATTTTAAGCATTTTGGGGGAATCTTAACAGTTTAAGGTGGAAGTGAAGATCTGCTGCGTGTGAGGAGCCGCTTGCCTCCCTTTGCTCCCATTTGCTAAATGAGGGTGCAGAAGGTGCTTGATGAGTAGAATATGAAATCATTCTCAAAAATCTTTTCTGAATTAAAAATAATTGATTAAGGTACGAAGAATAAGAAGAATATCTATCTATCTAAATAAAAGTCAGGCGCTCCGTTTGGAGTCGAGGCTTCAGAGTTCAGAGGTCATAGTCGTGGCTCCTCCGGATGATTCGTTCTCTTCTCTCCACCTCGCTAATGATTCACCATTTACACCACGACTGGATCCAGGTCCTGAGTTCAGGGCGTCTCATCGCTGAAGTCGTCTTTTTATCTTTTTATCTCCGTCGCTCGCTTCAATCCTTCCCCTCGTTTCTCCGTCTCCCAGAAGTCGTGATTCCGTCCACAGCCCTCCTTCCTCCACGAGCTCGCGGTTGCAGCGTGATCTTCACTCCAAGACCTGTGAATAACACCGGAGGGGGTGTAATCATTATTCTGACTTCTCTATGCAATAAACATCAATATGAGTCACTTCAGGGCTTTTTTATTATTATTTTTAACGTGTGCATGAGAAGGTTTACTAAATATGGAAGCTGGCGATGCATTTCACAACATTTCTTCAGATTAAAAGAAACACATTCTAATTCAAGAAGGCTATGGGTGTTTGAAACATGTTATGTGAGGACTAATGTTAAATACAGATGCGTTTCATTTTCGGGAGTCAAATTATGGAATGGACTTTGTGATGAACTGAAATTATGTAGATCTCTGTTGAGTTTTAAAAAATATTGAAAGACAAAATAATTAAGGATTACAATGCAAAATGGTTTGAATATAATTTAATTATGCAGAGCGATTTAGAGTAACTTTTCTTTCTTTTCTTTTGTATCACTGATAAACTGAGTTATCTTTTGGAAGGTACAGGATCGGCAGAAATAAGATTCTGCTTCAGCCTATTCCTTTTTCCGTTACACAGAGTTTATGTGTTATTGTTTATTGTGTGAAACTGATTAGTGTAAATATGTATGATAATGTTTTGTCAGTTACATGCACGCAAGATAAGTTGCATAAGTTGCATAATGTAACTGAAATAAACCATTCATTAATGCATTCATTCAAATACTTGAGGGAGAACTCACAGAGGAGGAGATGCACGAAGACTGAAGATGCCAGTGAAATATGTTCTTATTGAACCACAAAAACCCACCAAACCATTGTTTTCTCTGAAAATATAAGCAATTTATTCAATCAGACTGATCATTGTGAAGTTCTCTTTGCAGAAGATGTGTCCTTTGGTGTTGCTTTTATGTTTTGGTAAAAATACCAAAGATGTGCACTAAAATAATCCCTTTGAACCACTTCTGTAGAGGTGTGAATTACTGGATATGAATGCTGCACGATGTGAAGCATTCATAGGGATAGGGAGATAGGGATGGAGGTGGAGGATAGTTGTGCTCTGATCTGGGTCTGTGAGGTCACAGTATCCTGCACATCCCGGCGGATTGTTACCAGTTAATGGAAATGCTGTCTGTCGCCGTGACGGCAGATATTTTGCTTCATCACTTCAGAAAAGAACATTTATCATCTCTAGTGCATTTCCTTTTTCACAGTATGTCCCTTGCAGGAGGTAAAGAGCAGATCAAAGAAAAGATGAGTTAATGAAAACTATCTCCTGGAATTTAAACAAAAATCCTAGAACCTTTTTCCATTAAATATCTAATGCCGATCTATAAATACAGATCTTATTGGATGGATGGATGGATGGATGGATGGATGGATGGATGGATGGATGGATGGATGATGGATGGATGATGGATGGATGATGGATGGATGGATGGATGGATGGATGATGGATGGATGGATGGATGGATGGATGGATGGATGGACAGAATGCATTCCTGCCTGCTCTTCATCTCGGTTGAGGGTAATAAAGCAAACCAGACAAACTACCTCCGTGTGCTGCATTTGGTCCAAAACCTCACCCCGTAACAGTCTGCTGCCGTTGCTGGTCCAATAAAATGAACAAGAATCCGTCAGAGTTTCTCTTTCTCTGATTTCCTTCTCCTGACTCAGACGTCCCAACCCCCGACCAATCGGTGGCCTGTAGTGTGATGATGTCAGATACAGCCGACTCAGCCGCTCAGAACCTCGGCAGAGTACTAACAGGAAAAGTATCTACTCGACACGTTAGACCCCTGGTGGAAAAGTGCTAAACCGAGGCGAGGGGAGTCGGGCTGAGTAGGTACTAGTGGAAAAGTGCCGTAATACAGCTGGTGAAACACCAAATCAATGAGCTGGAGCTGGATGTGCCGGGGTTCAGCTGCCAAATATCAACCCCGACCAATCAGGGCCAATCAGAACCCGGAGCAGTGCGGCGTGAGTCGGGGAGATCGATGTCCAGGCCTCGTCGTGCTTCAGAGGAACGAACCGCTGTGTATTTTTGGAGAGTTGGACAACATCGGCAGCTCATTTGCATGTTGTTTGTTTTTGCTCCGTACGTCTCGGTGTTTGATTGCCCCGCATGTTTCCAGCAGCCTCTCTGGCTGCCTGTGATCTGTGCCGTAAATAGGTCAGACTCTGTTGTGTCTTCTCCTCTAATGTGGACGTCTCTGCCAGCAGGAACAATCAATGGCAGCTCCGCCGGAAGAACAATGTCTTCTATTTGCATCCTCTCTTGTCTTGATGTGTTTGCTTCATCTGCTTCCCGCTCAGACGCAGCCTCCTCTCCCTCTCCTCTCCTCTCCCTCTCCTCTTTCATCCCTCGCTGAGCCCGTTGTCGAAGCGTTTGGTCCACCCAGCTTTGCTCTCGTCAGGTGTCCTGTTTTGCTTTTTCTTCTTTTTTAGTTAAGCTCTGAAACGCAACGCTGGGAACAGAAGCCTTTTGATAAAAATATAGATCATCTAAAACTTTACAGGGCTGCATCTTTGAGAGATCAGTCGGGCCGCTCTTCAATTGGTTTCCTTTAATCGACAAATCCCATTAAAGGCCTCGGCACCGGTTGATTAAAAGTGCTGCATAATAACCAGTACTCGAGTTGTAAAAAGAAATCAGGGGGGATGGTGGATTTGATCATATGGGGACAGATAATTTGTGCTGATTACAAATAATATAATATATTACAAATAATAGCAGTGACCAAAACACCTGCAGCAATACTGCAGGAATGACATAGCAGCAGTTAAATGCAGCCTTCTGTAAGCTTTAAATATCCACTGGGCTTACATCAAATACATCAAAACACAACAATAAAAAACAGTTTTCTGAACTTATCAATATGACTCTGTCCTTTGCAGGATAAGTAAAATGGATCACTGCAAAAACTCCAAATCTTAACAAGAATATCTGTCTTATTTCTAGTTAAAATGTCTCATTTTAGTAAAAAAATCTCATTACACTTAAAACAAGACTCATTACTGGAAAAAACAACAATTTCCACCTGTTTCAAGTAGATTTTCACTTGAAAATAAGTAGATTTTTTTTTTTGCTTGTAATAAGAAGATAAATCTTGTTCCACTGGCAGATTTTTCTACTTATTTCAAGTGAAAATTTACCTGAAACAGGTGAAAATTGTCACATTTTTCTGGTGTTATTTTTCTGGTGATGACTCTAAATGTTGAAATAGCAGTAAAACCACATTCATTGATGAAATGACATAAGGGATGGAAAGGGGGGATGGCAGTTTTACAGGGGGGATGATTTGGACCGTTTTTATTTCATGGGGGATGCCATCCCCCCTCATCCCCCCTCATCCCCCCTCAACTCCAGTACTGATAATAACAGACAGGAAGTCGTATTTAAACAGTGCTGTTGGTCCAATGAGGTCAGCTACAGTTTGTGTAGAAAGTTTACAATTTCCGCTTTAAAACGGTTGTTTTAAAGGCAGAAACCCGCTCTGCGTCTCACTGGAAACCATTTTTAGGTCCTTTAATTTTGAAAACTGTAACCATCCAACAATGGCTTATTGGTCATAGGTTTTAGTGAAGCAGTTCAGTTCTGCTGTAGTGGAAAAAGAGAACTGAACATGAAGTAGGGGTTTAACATTTCAACAAGTCCACTGTTATTAGGGCCCAAGCACTGACAGTGCGATGCCCTATTGTATCTGTAGGAGATGTTATCCTCGTTCTCGTTGTTTTTATTCTCACAAAAGGAGGGCCTTTTTTTCCCCCTGAACGTGCCCCAAAAGTCACCAAATTTTGCACACAAGCCAGGCCTGGTGAAAAATGTGATATTTCATGGTTTGCATTAATGGGCGTAGAAAAATGGCTCAACAGCGCCCCCTAGAAAACTTTGTGCCTCAAGCCCCACAATACGGTTTGACGTACATGCACAAAAATCAGTACACACCTGTATCATGTCGCAACTTAAAGAAAAGTCTCTTGGTGCCATGGCCGAAACCGAACAGGAAGTCGGCCATTTTGAATTAATCGTGTAATTTTGGCACAATTTATGCCATTTCTTCGGCCGTTAATACGGCCCAAACCGTAACGTGCACCCAGGTGTGTTATACATCAAAATGTGCGTCTCCATCCTGCGACATCCTACTTTTCTCAGTCAAAAGCGTTACTGTGGCAACGATAGACGCCGAAAAGCGCGCCCCCCCTTCATCTGGTTGGTCTATATTTCATAGTTCCTACTTTCTACCATAACGTTTGATGGTGTGATATAGAGAGTCGTGGGTGGTGTCATCGGACTCGGTATTGAGTACTTGACC
>NC_084590.1:45818246-45885746 GCF_033807715.1 Cololabis saira
GTGGAAGGGATTATTTAACCTCTCCCCAGGAATGAGACCAACCCTACACCATCAGATAACCTCTCCCCAGGACTGACACCAACCCTACACCATCACAGATGTGTGGATAACCTCTTCCTAGGAATCACACCAACCCTACACCATCACAGATGTGTAGTTAACCTCTTCTTAGGACTGACACCAACCGTACACTATCACAGATGTATAGAAAACCTCTCCCCTGGACTGACACCAACCGTACACCATCAGATAACCTCTCCCCAGGACTGACACTAACCCTACACCATCACAGATGTGTGGATAACCTCTTCCTAGGACTCACACCAACCGTACACCATCACAGATGTGTAGAAAACCTCTCCCCAGGACTGACACCAACCCTACACCATCACAGATGTGTAGTTAACCTCTTCTTAGGACTGACACCAACCGTACACCATCACAGATGTATAGAAAACCTCTCCCCTGGACTGACACCAACCTTACACCATCACAGATGTGTAGATAACCTCTCCCCAGGACTCCCACCAACCCTACACCATCACAGATGTGTGGATAACCTCTTCCCAGGACTGACACCAATGCTTCACCATCACAGATGTGTAGTTAACCTCTTCCTAGGAATGACACCAACCGTACACCATCACAGATGAATAGAAAACCTCTTCCTAGGAGTCACACCAATGCTACACCATCACAGATGTGTGGATAACCTCTTCCTAGGACTCACATCAACCCTACACCATCAGATAACCTCTCCCCAGAACTGACACCAACCCTACAACCATCACAGATGTGTAGATAACCTCTCCCCAGGACTGACACCATCACAGATGTGTAGTTAACCTCTTCCGAGGAATGACACCAACCCTACAACCATCAGATAACCTCTCCCCAGAACTGACACCAACCCTACAACCATCACAGATGTGTAGATAACTTCTCCCCAGAACTGACACCAACCCTACAACCATCACAGATGTGTGGATAACTTCTCCCCAGGACTGACACCAACCCCACACCATTACGGATGTGTGGATAACCTCTCCCCAGGACTGACACCATCACATATGCGTAGATAACCTCTTAACCTCTTGCCGGGACTGACACCAACCCTAAACCCTCACAGATGTGAAGATAACCTCATCCTAGGACTGACACCAACCCTTCATCATCACATATGTGCAGATAGCCTCTTCCTAGGACTGACACCATCACAGATGTGTGGATAACTTCTCCCCAGGACTGACACCAACCCTACAACCATCACAGATGTGTAGTTAACCTCTTCCTAGGACTGACATGAACCTTAAACCCTCACAGATGTGCAGATAACCTCATCCTAGGACTGACAACAACCCTACACCATCACAAAGTGGATTTCCATGAAACATTAGTCCCACTGTGTGTGTGCGGGGGGGGGGGGGGGTATTTTGGGTTGACACTAAAATAGCCAATGAAGGTGGCGGATGATCATTCTAATGATTACCCTGATGTAATGCAGTGATGAATAAATATTAGGTGGTTTTATACCAGAACAACATCGTATTAATGAGGCCTGAAACAGCTGGAAACTAGATTTTGATGACTTTAGATTGAGCGCAGCATCGGTTTTACACAAATTACCATTCCAGTATGTGATGGTCACATCCTCAGAGCTGGGTTAACATACTTTTACTCTTTTTAAATTGTAAAAGTGTTCTTCCTGATTCCTTAAATATTTAATTATGTCATGTACTGTATCTGTTGCATTTCTTTCTTTGAGGATCATTGATTTCATTGATTATTGGTTATAACTGCTGATAAAAGGGAAGAACTCGCCTGGCCTTTGCTTCCCACTGCTCTTGTGTTAGATCATCGTAGTGATCTCCTGTTCGACATCACCTGCTTGATGTAACGTTGATTATTTAGTTTTCTTCCATCTCTTCACCAACATTAAACCCCCCCTTTATCAGTTCTGTTGGGAGTATGCTTCAGGCTTGAAACAGGAAACGGGTGCAGGCGCATGTTAACGAGTGAAACGAAGCTGATTGGTGAAAGCGTGTTGACTCTTCAGCTCTTTTCTAACACAAACACTTCAGTAAAGAGGAACGGCAGGTACACTGCATCCACAGGTTCATGTTGCTGCCAAGTACACACACACACACACACACACACACACACACACACACACACACACACACACATCTGGCTGAACTGCTTATTCCGGCAGCTGTTCCCGTCCTCGTCATGCAACCAAACACTCTTAATTACAGAGCAAGTTGACAACTGGGACTTTATGTGTGGGTTTCAGCATACATATCTCTGCTGTGCACGTGCATGTGTGTGTATGTGTGTGTTTGTGTGCACGTTATACGGGCTGGCATCTCATCAGCAGCTGACTTATTATCCTGAAAATGTTTTAATGTCTGATTTTGGAAACAGAAACAGCAAAAGCATGCTAAGTATCCAAGAGAGTAACCATCTGCCGTGTGTGTGTGTGTGTGTGTGTGTGTGTGTGTGTGTGTGTGTGTGTGTGTGTGTGTGTGTGTGTGTGTGTGTGTGTGTGTGTGTGTGTGTGTGTGTGTGTGTGTGTGTGTGTGTGTGTGTGTGTGTGTGTGTGTGTGTACATTAATGTCTATGTGACTGTGTCATCATCCACTGGCTGAATCAGGTCCTCGGCGACGGTAGAGGGGATTAATTTAACAGTTTTTGTGCTGCAGTGCGTAAAGAATCACTGATGAATGATACAGACGAGCCCAGAAAAGGCTCCCACATGTTGGTTCAACAGGGAGAGGGAAAAAAGAAACAATGAAGTGTTAATTATCGCAGAGAAAAAATCATTTTTTCATCAGCTGAAGACGAGACTAAGAACAAAGACGGGAACAAAGTTTGCTGAACTTTGCACAGTTGCTTTGTTTACATTTATTGTCCTTAGTAAAGTTGCTTTCGTCAACAAAAATGATGACTAAATATCGTTGTCAACGACCCCATCAACGACCCCATCAACGAGCGTTTCTTTACCGTCCCTCCAGGTGTAAATAAACCAACAGGAAGTTTGTTTTCCGGGGTAAACCAGCCTCATAATAAAGCTCACAGCTAGAACGATGGATCAGTGAAATGAACGAATTTCTAATAATATCAGCCACGATCAAGTCTATCATCATCCAGTCACTGCTCAAAGACCAGCACTCATCACTGAAGGAGCAGCATGTGGGATTTGGTGCCATCTAGTGACCACACCTCATACTGCACCCAAATACTCCACCGAGGAACTCGTGTGACGGTATAACCGCGTTTCCCTGCTGTGGCAAAGAGCAAGATTTGAGGAAACCAGCGGGGTTTCACTTTTCCTTCTCTGGACCGTGACATCATTATAAAGCTAATTTCACATAGAACGCGGCACACCGCCAGGGTGGGCGCAGATTCGGCGCAGAATCGGCGCAGCTGGGAGCAGAGTCGGCGCAGAGCAGCGCGCATATTCGTTGCAAGTTGCTTGGCGACCGAAAAAAGGTTTTTCCTGTCTGGCGCCGTTTTCCCATTCATTGTGTATGTGCTGCCGCTGCGCAAGGGCGCAGGGCTTGGCGTCGAGGTCGGCGGCACGCAACAGGGCGCACGCCGCGTGGTTGCCGCCGGGTTGCCGCCGGGTTGCCGTGGCAGCAAGGGCGCAAGACGGCGCAAGCTGCCGCTGCGAATTGAACATTTTTTAATTTCACCGTCTGCCCTGTGACGGCATCTCGGCGGTGTCCAATAGGAGAGAAGGTGCTGGAGGGAGAAAAAAAACTTGCAGCTTGTAGATCAGAGACGATCAAGATGGAAGAAAGAAAGATCTTGGCTGTGAGTCTGTGTGAGGAGCTGTGGGATGAGACTGCAGGCCTATCGGGACCTCAATAAAAAGGGACAAAAGTGGAGAGAAATCTCCCAGAATTTGGACATACCTGGTGTGTTCAAAAGTGGTAAAAATGTGATATTCTTTTGCTCTTTTAACAATAAAATGTTAATTTAAAATAAAATATAGCATTTCCATGCCTCATATCAGGATCAATTGAATCATTTATCAATATATGGTTATGAAACTTTTTTTTGATCGCCAAACAACTTGCAACAAATATGTACGCGATGCGCGCAGGCGCGCCCTGCTCTGCGCCGTCTCTGCGCCGAGTCTGCGCCCACCCCGGCGGTGTGCGCGGTGCAAACTGCGTTCTAGGTGAAAGCCACTTTGCGCCGTCTTGCGCCCTTGCTTCCGCAGCAACCCGGCGGCGTGCGCCCACTTGCGCCCTATGCCGCCGCGCAAACTCAGCGGCGTGCGCCCTGTTGCGCGACGGCAGCACATACACAATGAATGGGAAAGCCGCTGTGCGCCCTCTATGTGAAAGCAGCTTAAGACACATTTAAGACAAAAGTTTTGGCACGACACATTTGCATGTTTGCAAAACAAAAGCTGCAACAAATGAGTCTGAGAGAAATTGATTAAAGGTTACATTTTCCTCTAACTGATGCAGCACTTGAAGTGCTTGGCACTGATTAAGAAATCTAACACGCTGCACCCCCGAGCAAACAAAACTAAACTTTTACGCGTTCGCTGAGCTGTCTATTGATAACCGTGATGAATGGCGGTTTGTCAACCCGAGTAATTGGTATTTCTCTTGTGCTAATTAGACTAGATAACTTTTGACTGATTACTCTGCTGATTGAGCTAACATTGCTCCTGGGCAACAGGAATAATGGATCATGAATTAGCTCTACATGTTGGGCGCAGAAGCAACCTCCAGTAATCGTTTCTCTTCTTTACAATGTTGATTCAGTTCACTGGGGTCGGTCACGCGCTGAGGGATTGCTTTTAATTTTCTGAGCCATCTTTCTGACATCATTTCTAGATGCTAACACAATGACAGGAGCCCATTAAGCCGACAGATGCTTATAGTCTTTGTCGCCTGCATCTATATGCCTGACTTGACTTCTAACAGATAGGCTTACTGATGTTTACATAATTCAATTTTATATTGACTCGGCAGCTTGTAGAACCACCTTTAGCAGCAATAGCTTGGGGTAATCTATTCCTGTGTGACATTATCAGCCTCTCACATCGTCGTGGAGGAATGCTTCTTCACAGTATTGCTTCAGTTTGAAGTCTGCCAACATTTCTTTTTAAGGTCCTGCAGCATCATTCCAGTCAGGTTGAGGGCGTGACCTTGACGGCGTCTTTGCAGAAATCTCCATTCTTCACCTTTCCAGCCGTCCTGCCGCCTAACACCAGCCAAGCTCTAGCAGTCAAACAGAGACAGATGGCCTCACATTGGAATGGCGAGTACTCCGGTATACGGAGGAGTTTATGATTGACTCGCAGCCTGCAGGCTGCAGAGCAGGCTGCCAAACCCCACGGTGAGGGAAGGGCTGAAAACGCTCGCCTCGGTTATTCTCCACTTTTTAAATCTTGGTAGAAAACTTCAGTATGGTACGAGGGCAGCACAGACAAAACAGCTGGACGGATGAGGAACACAGCATTTAGATGAAGCATCAACAGGAAATGTCCAATAATTGATCTCAGGTGTGTTTGTGGGTAAACTTACGGAAACGATTCGAAGCCTGAAACAGAAAAATGGAGAAAAACAAGGTGGATCCAGGAATTATCCACAGCCAGAGATTTGACAGAGTGTGCTATAAGCTAGTTGCCCGTTTATAGCATAGACATATACGTAGACGCCTCATAGACTGACGCTGCCTATTGGAGCTAACGTTCAGTGCAGCCGCCATCTTGGATGGGTCTCCAACGCGGCCCCAGTGCATTTATTTCTACTGAGGAAGGTTTTATCACCACCTACAATCATCCATAACTCCCCGAATTATTACCAAATTTTCACACGGTTTGGTTTGTTACAAACGGCAGAGATTTAGTTATGATACAGGACGCTATCACACTTTAAAAATACGTACTTTTATGCTGAAAGACTTTGTATTATGCTCTTTAACAAAGACATATGGTCATATATGGTACGATTGATAAATGTATAAATTAATTAATTTTATATTTTAATAAAGAAACAAGTTTGATTGTTCATTTGAATTTATTTGAAGGGCTGAGGGGTGTGTTGTTGTCTCTTTATACAGTAAGTTCAAAGCACAAAAGGCAAGAATCAACAAGCCAAAGGTGAAAGACAAAAAGCAATTAAAGGGTATTTACAGTCAGATGTGATCTGTGGCCAAATGCCGTCCTTGGGCATTCGTCATGAATATCATTGAGTTGGAAACTACCCCCATAGGGTGTTCTCGTGATTCAAGTCTGTGGCCAAATGAGTTGGTATTAACATATCAGTCAGTCAGGAACATTTCCATGGTTCAAGTCTGTTCAAAGGTGTCGGCCCTGCAGGGGGTAGGAAGCTGGAGTTTCACGTCAGCCACGGTGTCACAATGCCTCATCAGACCTGAGTTCGGAGTTCCCATCATGCCAAGCGCCAGCCGTGTAAGGCTGTTGGGAACAGCGTTGGTCCGGCTGCTCGGGTTTATTACGTGTCCAAAACATTCGATCAGCTGACGTCCTTCCTGGACCGATGTCATGGGCGTCTCCTAACGTCAGAATCTGAAGGTCTCTCCCACCAGAATCATGGCAATCTGTCATTTTGTGTGTGGGCCATGAAGTCTCCACCGGTGAGGAATCGAAGAGCTCCTTTGGTATGTAAAGTGATCGCCTCCATGAATATTTAACAAGCTCTTATACCACCAGATATTAGTCCGAGCCGCCCACTCAGGAAATCAATACAGTCGTGGGGAAGTGCTGAGTTGCTCGATGCATTTTTAATGGACACCGAAACGCTCACATGGAAACCAACAGTCCCACCTCCACACCAGCGAGGAGCACCTGAGCCCACGTTTTCCTTTTTCCCACCTTTTCTAATTGGGTTGTTTTAGTCAAATTCGAAGGCGTTATGATTGATTGTCCCTCTACTACTTGAGCTAACAGCCGGAACGAGGAGCAGGAAGTGATCAAACAAAAGGACGAAGGACGAGAGAGCGGCTTGTTTGACGTTTCACTGGTAAATTAGGTATTGACTGAAAGGGGGGGGACGGCTGGAGTTTTTACACAAGTTTAAGATAATTAAGTGAACAAAGAGCTTTGATGTAAATGTGCTCTTCCAACACAGCCCAGGATCAATAACCTTGATCATTAAGGGTGCTGGATTTGTTTCTAACCACTCTTATAGAGTGCAGATGGTGGTGGCGGAATGAGTCGTGTTGTCAAGTCAGTTTTATTTTCATTGGCCATCATCACTGATGACAAATGTGACTCGGGGGGGTTTGCAGCCTCCGTGGGACACGAAGCATCTGTCCTTAGATGTAAAGAGAAGAGACGCAGATGAAAACTGCTTCTAAATGGTTTACAAACCAGCTCTCCGGTTGGCCGTAACGTATGGGCTCAAATTAAAGCCATAAATATTTTGTATCTGTGAAAAGATGTTCACATGTGTAATAAGGTTTTGCAGCTGTATCAAACAATTTGTGCTTGTGAAAATAAACTTTGTACTGGTAGAAATATTTTGTGCATGGGCAAAAAACATTTGTACTTGTAGAAATATTATCAAGGTGCACCGGAGGAGGTGCGGCAGGCAGAGATGCCAAGCAGTTAACCTGTACTATCTAAAAAATGATGTGCATGTGCAAAAAAAAATTGGCACTGCGCATGGTGCACAGTGCAGCGCCAATTGGCTAGTCACAACTACTACTTTTACAACTACGAATTATGGCACTGTTTTGACGTGCCAATAATAAGAGCCAATCAGCAAACTTTGGCATGGGTTTCAAAGCGTTTCTGGAGAGCCAATCAGCACATTGAATCGCCTACTGACTAGCCAATCGGTGCTGCACTGTGCACCCTGCGCAGTGCCAATTTTTTTTGCACATGCACAATAAAAGCAGCCAGTTGAGGCTTTTGAATGCTTCTGGTTTGGGACAGGGGTTTTTGTCCAGGTGAATGGTCTCCGTACCTCCGCTAACCCCCCCCCCCCCCCCCCCGGAGCTGGAGGTGGTGTGTATGTTTGTCTCATCCTGTCTTTCCTCCTTTTTCTGTCGCTTTTGTTTAGTTTTTTTTCCAGACTTTCAGTTTTTGGGTTATAAAAGACTTAATCATCGATCGCTGCGGCTCTCGTCCCCCTGGGATCGTACCCCCCCCCCCACCTGACATTTGCAGCGCCACATGCTCGATTGTTCGGCGCAACGCGCTGAATTGATTGCTGAATTCAAAAAGGGGGAAAACCAGAAGGAGAGAAAATAATAGATTAATTATGAATTCAGGATGTGAAAAGTCAGTTAAGTACAACTTTGATTATTTGCTCGGGTAGTGAGGCAGGTCTGTAAGATCTGCTCTAACAGCCCCTTTAACCTCGTTTAGCGTCTGTAACTCACTTTAAATCCATTCTGCAGAGGTTCTGGTCACATTCGTCTGTACTGTTGAACGCAGGTCTGCACATTGCATTATAAATATATAATGCAATATCGTAGAGGAATAAAAACCAGACTAAAATGTAGCTTACAAAATAAAAACTCTGCTAAAATGTGCCTTCATTTTCGTTCATCTACCTTGCAAAGGGACGATGGGAGAGTCCAGAAAGTCCAACTCTTTGACGGTCGATGCCAAAGCTGACTCTAATCCTCAACTGCCATCTGCTCTGTTCACATCCTCCATTTACCTGAACTTTCCTGCATGACTTGCATGTTTCCTCCGGTGAAGTTTCTCTCCACAGCCCTCTTCTAGTTTAGCTCTCTAATGCATCAAATTCACAAACTCAAAACGAGGTACAAAAAGAGGAACGTGGTGCAAATGAAAAAACGTGCTGCAAAAAACAAAGACAAATGCAGCATCATCAAACGCGCTGCAAATAGAGAAACGATGCAAAGCACAAAACGATATAAAACAAGAAACCATCTTCAAAAGAAAAACGCTTCATAACCGGTCACTACAACCGGAAGTGCTCCAAACCTGCAGGGGGCGCTCTCAGCGTAACAGCTTAATTTAGTTTAGTTTAGTTTAGTTTAGTTTAGTTTAGTTTAATTGCACATTAAAAAGTATAGAACCTCCAAAAATTCAGACAAACAGTATGTCGAAAAAAAGGAAACAACAACAAAAAAAAGAAATACAATGTAACAGAAAAAAATGTGCAGGAGGAACCAAAAAAACCCATAAGGGCTTGTTGAGTGGTCCTTCTATAAGGAAACAAACAATATCTACAGAGATATGTAAAACATAGGACAACTAAGGAGAATAAGCTAAATTACTAGAAAAACAGGAATCTTATGTGGATGTGCAGAGAAGTTCTGGAAATTAGTTAAGTTTTGCTAAGCTGGGTAAGCAACAAAGTTGTGATTTGTTTTTTTAAAGTATTTGTACTCAAGCGTTCTCTAATATTGAGTGGTAAGGAGTTCCAATAAAGAGAAGCTTTGAACCTAACTGATAGACAAAAAGACAAATCTGAAAACCATTTATCGCAGAAACAGGGAGAATACTAAGGGATTGGAACAATAGGGTGGATCTAGTAAGTCTATTGGAGAATGTAATCATTTTGATAAAAGGTTTTTGCAGGATTAAGATACAGTTGAGGTTGCTCCTGAAGGTACTTGCCCAAATGACATTGCAATATGAAATATAAGGATAAATCATAGTATAATATAAATTAATACAGATTTTTCTTGGTAATAGATGCCTTATATTATTTATTATTATTTTATTTAGCACAATCAGTATCATATAAATAAACAACATGAACAATCAACATTACTGGGATGTGCAAAGGGGAGGTATGAAACCCAAGAGGGCTTATATGAAAACCTCACCCAACATATTCAAATATCAAATTTGTTACAGTTTAAAAACAACATAGGAAAATAATTGAACACTAATGAGAAATAAGTAGAAAAGTGTAGAGATTAAACAGTATATAAGAAAAAAAAATAGGAATACGTACATAAATGAATAAAACAAAAATAATGAATAAGCTCATAAGGAGAGAGAGAGAGAGAGGGGCGAGAGAGAGAGAGAGAGAGAGAGAAAAAACACAACAATAATTATCTTAAGTTTGATGATACATGGTTTGACTGATGAGGTACTTTTTGAGAGCCTTTTTAAATAATGTTAAGTTAATAATTTTTTTCAGATAGTCAGGTAGTTGATTCCAGAGACGTGGACCTTGATAACGAATTGAAAATTGCCCAAGAGCAGTTCTAAAGAAGGCAGTGTGGAGGTTGGAAGAGCTTCGTGTCCGGTAGCTATGGACTTGGTTGTTGGACATAAATATGTGAGAGAAACTACAAGGTAAAATATTCATTCTATGCTGAAACACAAATAAACAAATCTGATACACATTGATATCATAGACATTCATGAAATTAAGTTCTTGAAACAGTGGACCTGAACTTGCATGTGGCTCAGAGTATGTAACCATTCTAACAAATCGTTTCTGTAAAGTAACAAGGTGTTTGAGGTTTGTTTTGTAAGTGCTTGCCCATACAAGATTGCAATAAGTTAGAAAAGGATATATTAAAGTATAATAAAGTGATATAAGGATTTTTCTGGGTAAAACATGTCTTATCCTGCTGATGACACCAATGTTCTTAGCAACTTTGTTACAGATGAATGATACATGTTTTTTCCAATTTAATTTTTCATCAATATAAATACCCAAAAACTTGGCATATTGCACTCTAATAAGAGAATGATTGAATATGTAGACATCTTTATCATAAGGAATCTTTTTCTTATTTTTTGGTACGACTAACATGTATGAAGTTTTTTTAATATTTAGAGATAATTTATTTTTTTGGAACCAAAGATTAACTTTTGTAAGTTCAACATTTGTTTGCGTAATTAGGTCTTCATAACTTCGATTCGACATAAACATATTCGTATCATCAGCAAAATTGACAAAAAACATGCTTTTTGAAACCAGATATAAATCATTTACATAAATAATAAAAAGCAAAGGACCAAGAATGGATCCTTGCGGCAAACCACATGTTAACTTCCTATAGCTAGAATCAAAACCATTCCAAGAAACAAACTGTTTACGGTTGTTCAGATAGTCACAGAACCATTGAAGCTCTATTTCCCCAATACCATACATCTGCAATTTTTTAACCAGGAGACTAT
Organism: Cololabis saira; assembly: GCF_033807715.1. Lineage (NCBI taxonomy): Eukaryota > Metazoa > Chordata > Actinopteri > Beloniformes > Belonidae > Cololabis > Cololabis saira. The sequence continues at coordinate 45,829,360 of NC_084590.1, forward strand.
GATCAACGGTATCGAAGGCTTTGGACAGGTCTATAAAAACCCCAATAGTAAATTCATTATTATCCAATGCCGTTGAAAATCTATCAATTAGTTGAACCAGAGCCATCGCGGTGGAGTGTTTTTCTCTAAATCCATATTGATGAGAATAGAGGAGATTGGATTCATTTAAATACTCTGTTAGTCTATTGTACACAATTCTTTCAAGTACTTTGGCCAAACAAGGCAAAATGGATATTGGTCTATAATTTGAGTACTTACACTTTTCATCAGATTTGTGTACTGGGATGACTCTGGCCCATTTGAACTGGTCAGGACAACGACCTGTAGCAAGTGAGCAATTCAATATGTGAAGAAGAGGTTTTGTAATGGCAGGCAAGCATTTCTTGAGAAGACTAGGCTTCAGTCCATCATGACCAGCTCCTTTAGGTTTGAGTTTGGTCACAATGTCCTCAAGCTCAGCTTGCCCAATCATCTTGAACCTGAAAGGTTTAGGAGGAGCCTGTATTTCAGGAAGTGTTATAGAACTATGAGGTATACTGGTAGCAAGTGAGGGTCCAATGTTAACAAAAAAATCATTAAATCCATCAGCAATTTCTACAGGGTCAGTTACTAACTTACTTTCCAGTCCCACTTGAAATTCATCACATGATATTTTATTGGGAGGAGTTTTTTTCATGATCTCATTGATAATTGACCAAGTTGACTTCATATTATTACCAGACTCAGTAAATTTAGTTTCATAATGTTGTCTCTTAGCAATTCGGAGGAGATGATGAAGTTTGTTCCTATAAGAGGAATAAGACTTAAAATTCAGTGGAGATGGGCTGGTTAGGTATGTTTTATAAAGTTTATGCTTTTTTCTTATTGATTTCTTTAGACCCTTGGTGAGCCAAGATTTAGATTTTTGGGGGCACCTTTTTGTATTCTGGTAGGGGAAAGCAATATCAAATAATTTAGAAAATAGTTTTAAAAATATATCATATGCTTTCTGGGCATCGTCTTCCATCTCCACCGAATGCCATGAATTTTCATAGAGGGACAGGATGAACTTAGCTATGTTAGCCTGACAGAAGTTTCTATGGGAGGTTGCTGGCTTGCCTTTTTTGAAAGGAGCAACAGTGTGTGTTAAGTGGAATAGGGGGAGGTGGTCAGAAAGATCAGCAAGGAGAACACCGGATATCCCCGGGCCCTCAACGGAATTAGTTAGTATGTTATCAATAAGAGTTCTATTTGTAGCTGTAATTCTTGTAGGTTTGGTAATGAGAGGATAAAAAGCAGAGGTATTCAAATGGTCAACAAAAGTACAGGATTGGGGTTGCATCAGATTTATATTAAAATCACCCAACAAATAACATAATTTCTTCTCTGATAATATTTTACTCAACGAAACAGTTAAACAATGAGTAAATGAATTATGGTTGGAATCTGGGGGCCTATAAATGCAGCCAATAATAACCTTGGTCTTGTGCACAGTAAGTTCAATAAATATGGCTTCAGCTTCCTTTTCAAGGGGAGTTGTAAGGTCAGGGCGAAGAGAGAATTTAAGTTCCTCCTGCAGAAACAAAGATACACCACCACCAATCCTGTCCTGTCTGTGACAAGGAATATGATTATAGCCCTGGATGTTAAACTGGGATACTTTCTCTTTTGTCAACCAAGTTTCTGTTAAGGCAATTATCTTAAACTGAATTGAAAATAAAGAAAAATAATCAATAAGGTCATCAAAATGTTTTGGTAAACTCCTTATATTTAGATGGAAAAATGACAAGGAATCTTCAACACTGGTGTCCCTTTCAGTAACAAGAGTATTGAAGGATTCCGTAGTAAAATATCTACAGGCAGACTTACTGGAACCAATACTGAGATTTATATCTGAGTCAGCATTATCATAAGATGAAAGATGTTGATTGGAAAAAGTAATAAAATCAGGTTCCTCATCAGATAAATATACGTCTGATTACTCCAATATTTTTTGCAATCTTGTTCGAGATGAGTGCAATATGATTTTTCCAAGTGAGATTTTCATCAATCATAACAGCTAGAAATGTGGTTACCGTTACCGTGCTTTGCATCGTTTCTCTATTTGCAGCGCGTTTGATGATGCTGCATTTGTCTTTGTTTTTTTGCAGCAGTTTTTTCATTTGCACCACGTTCCTCTTTTTGTACCTCGTTTTGAGTTTGTGAATTTGAATCGTTTCTGTACTTGAAGCCGTTTTCCTTAACTGAGGCGCATTAGGCCGTTGCAGTGCGTTTGGCCCTTGTCGGCCACCGAACTTATTCTCACAGAACTTCCTCGTAACGTCGCCGTCATATCATTTCAACATTGTGCTGAAAAATATCATTCTGTAACTGCAGTTTAAGTTACTCTCGTGAACGTAAATATGCCTAATAGTCGCTGTGGTTTCTTTCCATACTTATTAACATTTACCAAAGCATCCGGACTTTCTGGGACCTGGGGCCGTCGGGTTTTCCTCGGACCATTTACTTACATTTTACTGTACAAAATGCAGCCTCAGTCCCGGCGTAGCGTCACTAATCAATGCCTGACGGGCTGCGGACCATCAGTCTCCGTCTTGCAGGGTTTGATCCTCACGTCTCATTTCCTCGTTTGTTCGTGTCAGAGTTTCCTCCGGCGGAGCTCCGAGCGACGGGACGGAACCGAACATCTGTGTTAAACCTGTACTTCACTTATTCCTCTTCTGTAGAAAATGAAGCTTTGATCAATCCCACATCAAAGCTCGTCTGTCCGGCGCCGTCTGATGTCTGTCTGACGTCTGTCTGACAAGTTTATGAGAAATCATTGCAAATTATATCTGTTCATTGCATGTCTCTGAACGATATCTGATTATCTGTAAATACGCCGTGATTGTAGCTGCTCTCGGATCGGAGACTAGTTTATTTAACCCTTGTGCTGTCTTCGGGTCAAGGAAGGAGGAAGGGAAGGAAGGAAGGAAGGAAGGAAGGGAAAAAGGAAGGAAGGGAAAAAGGAAGGAAGGGAGGAAGGGAAAAAGAAGGAAGGAAAGAAGGAAGGAAGGAAGGAAGGAAGGAAGGAAGGAAGGAAGGAAGGAAGGAAGGAAGGAAGGAAGGAAGGAAGGAAGGAAAGAAGGGAGATAAGAAGGAAGGAAGGAAGGAAGGGAGGAAAGGAGGATAGGAAGGAAGGCAGGAAGGAAGGAAGGAAGGAAGGAAGGAAGGAAGGAAGGAAGGAAGGAAGAAAAGAAGGAAGGAAAGAAGGGAGATAAGAAGGAAGGAAGGAAGGAAGGGAGGAAAGGAGGATAGGAAGGAAGGAAGGAAGGAAGGAAGGAAGGAAGGAAGGGAAAAAGAAGGAAGGAAAGAAGGAAGGAAGGAAGGAAGGAAAGAAGGGAGATAAGAAGGAAGGAAGGAAGGAAGGAAGGAAGGGAGGAAAGAAGGAAGGAAGGAAGGAAGGAAGGAAGGGAAAAAGGAAGGAAGGGAAAAAGAAGGAAGGAAAGAAGGAAGGAAGGAAGGAAGGAAGGAAGGAAAGAAGGGAGATAAGAAGGAAGGAAGGGAGGAAGGAAGGAAGGAATGAAGGAAGGAAGGAAAGAAGGAAGGAAAGAAGGGAGATAAGAAGGAAGGAAGGAAGGAAGGAAGGAAGGAAGGAAGGAAGGAAGGAAGGAAGGAAGGAAAGAAGGGGGGAAAGGAGGAAAGGAGGATAGGAAAAAGGAAGGAAGGGAGGAAGGGAAAAAAGAAGGAAGGAAGGAAGGAAGGAAGGAAGGAAGGAAGGAAGGAAGGAAGGATAGGAGGAAGGAAGGGAAAAAGGAAGGAAAGGAGGATATGAAAAAAGAAGGAAGGAAGGAAGGAAGGAAGGGAAAAAGGAAGGAAGGGAGGAAGGGAAAAAAGAAGGAAGGAAGGAAGGAAGGAATAAAAGAAGGAAGGAAAGAAGGGAGATAAGAAGGAAGGAAGGAAGGGAGGGAGGAAAGAAGGGAGGAAAGGAGGATAGGAAAAAAGAAGGAAGGAAGGAAGGGAGGAAGGGAAAAAAGAAGGAAGGAAAGAAGGAAGGAAGGAAGGAAGGAAGGAAGGAAGGAAGGAAGGAAGGAAGGAAGGAAGGAAGGAAGGAAGGAAGGAAGGAAGGAAGGAAGGAAGGAAGGAAGGAAGGAAGGAAGGAAGGGAGGAAAGAAGGGAGGAAAGGAGGATAGGAAAAAAGAAGGAAGGAAGGAAGGGAGGAAGGGAAAAAAGAAGGAAGGAAAGAAGGAAGGAAGGAAGGAAGGAAGGAAGGAAGGAAGGAAGGAAGGAAGGAAGGAAGGAAGGAAGGAAGGAAGGAAGGAAGGAAGGAAGGAAGGAAGGAAGGAAGGAAGGAAGGAAGGAAGGAAGGAAAGAGGAAGGGAGAGGGAAGGAGAGAGCAGGAGGAAAGAAGGAACAGGAGAATTAGTTCATTTTGACCCAAAGACAGTACCAGGGTTAACTATCGTTATCGTCACATGACCTGCATTTTCGTTGCGTCTCATTTTCCTCAGGTGATAAAGGTTCGTTGACGACGATATTCAGTCATAATTTTCGTTGACGAAAGCAGCTTTAGTTCTGAGGCGACAGGAAAGGGAGACCTACAGATGTTAATCCAGGGATTTCAACCCGTTAGCCACTCAGCGTGTAACAACTCTGGAAAGTGAGACGTCAGCACTCGAGAAAGACAGGAAGCACAGTTTAGAGAGGAAATGTGAGGACCGGAGCCGACTGTAGACGAGGAAAACCGGAGAAAGTGAGAGGATGAAAGACGTGACTGAGGAACGACAGAATCGCTGCCTCTGCGTGATGACAGCCTGGTAGAGACGACAGTCTTCCCTGTGATGAAAGGATGGGAGGAGGAGAAGGAGGCGGAGGACTGCCGAGGCTTTGAGGAGCCTCGGCCTGATCGTTATCCTCCATCGTCTTCAGCCTCCTCGCTGAATCAGACACATCGTCCTCACGTTACTCTTAAAAGAATCGGTCTGATAACTCTCAGGCTCTCAGCCCGTCTTTATTTCACAGCCTTTCCTTCGTTCTTCCAGGTTTTCATGTGGATGTTTTCCATCTGAATACATATCCGAGAAGGGTCACTTTTGTATGGAGCTAGAACAGTCTCATAATTCGCAAATGCACACACCGTTTCACAAATGCACAGGACAAAATTCACAAATGCACAGGACAAGTTTCACACATGCACAGGACAAGTTTCACACATGCACAGAACAAAAGTTTTTTTGTCTGTGAGCTGCGCTGCATTTGCGTGTGACTTTTGAGACTCCTCTGACGTGACTCGATCCACAAATATGTTTAGTTTAACACGGAAGGATCTGCAACCAATCAGATATCTTCCTTTGTTTCAGCCAATCATAAGAGCGCACCCCACGTGGGTGACGATTTACTCGTAAACCAATCAGATTAAAGTGGCGAATACCCCTGCTGTTTGAACTGCGTTAGCGCCGTTCGCTTAGAAAAGTGATTAATATTTGGAGTTGGTGGAGTAAAGATAAATAAACAAGACAGCAACACGGGATGGAGAGGAGATCACTGCTCTGCTTTTCTTGTGATCTCGGTAAAGAAAACAGCGTGATTGGAGATGGTTTGTCGGGCTGTTCAACCAGAGCCGTCGGGAGACTGGAGAGCTCCAAGTCCTGCCGATGCAGCAACGGGTGATGAAAAACAGCGGAGATATTTATGTATTTGCTCAGTGCATTTGTGAAACGGTGTGTGCATTTGCGAATTATGAGACTGTTCTAGCTCCATTCTTTTGGGCGTGAGAAATTTGACTAAGTCACTGACTCCGTTTACATGCAGTCAAAATTTGGGTTAAGGTCAATACTCCGGTTACTGAAACATTGGGAATAATCTGTTTCCATGCGTGAGTAAACAGGGTTATCCCTGTTTACATGGTAATTAATCATTTGGGATATCTGGATCAAACCAGCGACGCACGGAGAATGTCATGACGCAATTCCCGTCATTTCCACTTCTTCTTCCTGTATCCAAATCCAAGACAACAACAATAACAACAGCACGGTGGATAATCAACAGCCCAGTAGAAGTCGTTTAGTTTCTCGGACCTGTAGTTCCTTTTCCAGCGTCTTCCAGCGGAACTTGATCTGGTCTGGCGTTCGTACAAATGCTGCTTCGCGCAACTTTTCTCTCACCTTCTTGTAAATCTCGCTATCCCGGTACTTTCTACCGTCTACAAATGACAAAATGTTCATATCTTTCATCACATTTATGAAGTGATTAGTCTCCTCCTGGTCTTGGTTTCTCCGTGTTTATAAGAACTTCCTGGACTCAAAAGACCAGGATTCCTTGTGAAAAGAACATGCAGAAAACAAATTCCTGTTCCGTTTGATGGGGATATTCCGTTTGGCGTTTACATGACTGGTTTTAAAAGGAGTAACCCAGGGCTCATATTCGGGTTTTGAAAAACCCGAATATGAGCAAATTCCGGTTATTCAAAGGGGTTATTGGTGTTTACTGGGTTATTGCTAATATTCCGGTTAGAAAAGGGTTATTGATGCATGGAAACATAGTCACTCTGGTGTCGGGGATAGAATAGAATAGAATAGAATAGAATAGAATAGAATAGAATAGAAAGCCTTTATTGTCATTATTATGATATGATGAGATTAGGCGGCAGCTCCATAAAAGTGCACACATGTAAAGACTATGTAAAAAACAAAATAAGAAAAAGGAAATATAAATATATATACAGTATGAAAATGAATGAATGAGAGAATATTGCACATGAATGGATGAAAGAATATTGCACATAAATGAGTGAAGAATATTGCACATGAATGGATGAAAGAATATTGCACATAAATGAGTGAAGAATATTGCACATGAATGGATGAAAGAATATTGCAAATAGATAAGTGAAGATATCATGAGATATTATTTCCTTGCACTATTCTATTTTATTTTTATTTTTATTTTTATATTTTTAATTTTTGTTCCTTGATTTGTTTTTTATTTTGACTATATTTATATATACATATAATTGAGTATTATATCACTATATTGAACAGTTATTAAAGTAGGGGTGTTTGGTTATGTGTGTTTTATAAGTGAGCTTATTGAAACTCTTGTTATATGTAAGACTGTATGTCAGATTAAGGGGTAGGAGTGGATAAGTGTTTACTTCATTCCTACTCCGTTTGGAACATGTTGGTGGATCCGTAAGGTTATTCTGTTTTTTTTACTTTTTTGTACTCTTTTTTTTTTATCATGCATGTTTGAAATAAAATCTTCAAATCAAATCATATCCAATCAACCTTGAAACTCAGCCATCTGTGTCGGCGGTAGAAAGCGAGTCCGTGGGGTTAAACTCTGCTGACATGCAGCTCGTGTCTTTGCTGGAGCGGCGGATTAATGGAGATTGTTTCTGTGTAAAATGAGTGCAGGTGTGTAGGAGCCGCTGGCGTTGAGGTACGAGTCCTTCGCTGGACTCGCCAGACGCAGCGCAGAGCCGAGACGGGATGAGGATTTTATTTTTATTCTGTTTTTTTGTTCCCCCTCTCCTCTTCATAATGGGATTTTTTCTCTCTCTTTAGCTCTGTGACTAAATTGTCAGACTTCAAAAGGAGGCTGCTGCAGTTCTGCGGCTGGATTGGCTCGGTTTCAGAGCACGGAGGTAACTTAAGTGCGTCTGCGGGATCAAGAACTTAATTTGTATTAAGGGATGATGACTATTGTTGCCAGAAGTTCTGGCTCAGAGTTGAAAAGGACGATTTTAGATGAGGCAAACAAAAACAGAAGCCGTCCCTGGTCCGATTAAATAAAAAACTGCTGACTTGGACTTGGTTTAGTCGACTGCCGTCGTGGTCCAACCTTTCCTCTTACTGGTGCATCACCATCACGCTCAAGGCGGAACTAACTCAACCCCAAATTCAGAAGAAAACAGCAGTAGAGAAGGAAAAATCCTAAAATAAATCAAAAGTCATTTTTATTGAATCCTTTTGAAACATAGTTAGTTAGATTCAGAAATTATTTTTGCATCTGGGGCAGTCAGAATACATGGTCAAAAACAAAAAACAGAACAACAAACAAGACAATTTAGAATTTAGAACGATTACGCTAATTGCAGTATAGTACAACACTATACAATAACATAACTTAACACAATGAATCAAATCTTTTATCCTAAAGTGCTTCACACAAAACCTAGTGGATTATGAAATGAATAATGCATCTATAATTTATTTAGCAGAGCTACAGTACAGTTACCCCAAGAACCAGTGGTTCATGGACATTAATATTTGGTACAGTTACCCCAAGAACCAGTGGTTCATGGACATTAATATTTGGTACAGTTACCCCAAGAACCAGTGGTTCATGGACATTAATATTTGGCCACGAATCGAGATTCCTGATATTTATATGTACTTAATTTCTACACCGGGGAAATACACGAAGCAAAGCTTGAAGGCTTACAAAAGTCTTGACGCTTGGTTCTACTTCAAGGCAGGATTTGTTGTAGAAATTAAAGTGATGAGGACACCGAACTTTATGATTTAACCGTTTAACGTTAGCTACCCAAAAATCCAACATTACCTGATACAAAATGGGAACCACAAATCCAGGTTTCGGTGCCTGGAATCCAGTTGTTTCTGTGAATTGCAGCGACCCATTTGTCTCTCTTAACCTTATTTTTCAGCAGTCTGTAAAACGATAACTCTGATTTATTGCTAAAAGAGTACAGTCGATCGCACAACATCTCTTTCCCATTTTAGATGTTTTCCAGTTGCTCAAACTGAAAGTTTACGCTGACACTCAGTCTTTCTGCCTCTCAGTCTTTCTGACACTCAGTCTTTCTGACACTCAGTGGGCGAAACCCGCTGTGAAGTCACATCTGAGACGTCATTCGCATTCCCTCTATATACAAGACATACTGTATACGCTATACAATAACATAAATTAACACAATGATCCTAAAGTGCTTCACACCAAACCTAGTGGATTATGAAATGAATAATGCATCTATAATTTATTTAGCAGAGCTGTTCTAGAGGGTATAACAGATCTTTGGGCCCGGGAGGTGCAGAGCTGGTTCCTGTACCTCCGTCCTGATGGTAACCAGTACTGGAGTTGAGGGGGGATGAGGGGGGCCGGCATCCTCCCCTGAAATAAAAACAGTCCAAATCATCCCCCCTGTAAAACTGCCATCCCCCCTTTCCATCCCTTATGTCATTTCATCAATGAATGTGGTTTTACTGCTATTTCAACATTTAGAGTCATCACCAGAAAAATAACACCAGAAAAATAACTTATTTGACAATTTTCACCTGTTTCAAGTACATTTTCACTTGAAATAAGTAGGAAAATCTGCCAGTGGGACAAGATCTTCTCATTGTCCCACTCATTACAAGCAAAAAAATCTTGTTCCACTGGCAGATTCTTCTACTTATTAAGGACAGAGTCATATTGATAAGTTCAGAAAACTGTTTTTTATTGTTGTGTTTTGATTAGGGATGTTAATAATTAATCGATTTTCGATTAATTGCCGTTATGAAATTACCCGATTAAAATTAACGATTACAATTAATCTATTTATTTATTTATTTTTTTCGTTTAATTTCACCAGCTGTTATTACGCCCGGACCACATTTAATGCGACACAACGCGGTGCGACGCGCACATAAAGTTAGAAGAAAGAGACGGCGGATATGTTTGGTTTTAGTAATATCATGCTCAGGCAATGAGTCTGCAATGGCCCAGACGGGAGACACATGTAGCTCAGTGCTTAACTTTTATTTTTAATCCACGCTATATTCTTCTGGTTGTTCTCCGATATGTCCCCCTAAAGCCTGAATTATGGTTCCGCCTTAAATCGGCGCAGATCCTACGCCGTAGCCTACGCCGTAGGCTCTGCGTTGTTGTAACGCGGAACCATAAATCAGCCTTCACCCGGTACATACATAGGTTTCTCTAAACATCTGTCCCCGCTACAGTTTTAACTAAAAGAAAATGTGCTCCAATACAGCAGGTCTCATAATTTTATTTTGAACACTGCAGAAACTCTAACTTAAAACGTAACTAGAACTTAAAATTTGCTTGACACAAATGACACTATTATGGCTGCTGCTACTACTAATAGCCTTGAAGTGCACTTTATATTATATTCCTTGTGGTACAAAAATGTCTTTTTGTTACTTTTGTATCAAATAAATATTTGATTAAGGAATACATTAAAATGTCCTTTGTATTTTATATAAGCAAAAAAAATTATGTTTGTATCTCAGATGGGGGAAAAACACCGCTTATCAACTAATCGATGATCGATCGATAAGGTTATCAACTGTCAATTAATGAAATAATCGATCATTTGCATCCCTAGTTTTGATGTATTTGATGTAAGCCCAGTGGATATTTAAAGCTTACAGAAGGCTGCATTTAACTGCTGCTATGTCATTCCTGCAGTATTTCTGCAGGTGTTTTGGTCACTGCTATTATTTGTACTATATTATATTATTTGTAATCAGCACAAATTATCTGTCCCCATATGATCAAATCCACCATCCCCCCTGATTCTTTTTTACAACTCGAGTACTGATGGTAACAGCAGATATTCTGCATTGAGAGGATGAGATACATCGCTGCAGATTATCCTCCCTTTCCCAGTCACACAGGATTCACACAGCCGGGACAAACTGACTCGTTGTCGGCCTACAATCTTGCTAGACATGTTGACAGTCTTATGAGTTAGTTCTTATTACGACAGTATCGACAGTGAAAAGAACCAAGCAATAAAACCAAAAGTGAGAATACTCTCCATGAATGAACGGTAAAAAAAAGAATCGTAATGTGACGTTCCAATCTGAACTAGACGGCATGAACCTGCAAAAACTACCAAAATGAAAAAATAACCCTCGTTGGTCCCGATAAAGCTTGTAGCACTTTGTTTTGTTGCGACTGCCTCTTATAGACTTTGCAGAGCGCAGATACAACCCCGGGACGTCGTAGAGGCGGACGTTTGGAGCTCTTCCTGACAACGATGGTTGGCAGCACATGCCATCTTTCCTTCCAAAGATGACCTCAGATTGTGAGTCATCTGACCGCGCTGTTGTTTCCACCGACGGTTCATCTCGCATCCCTCCCAACCCGGAGGCAGCGACCTCTGGACAGGGTTCACATACGCCGTCTTTTCTTCTCTGCACGGGAGAGTTTTAAGTGCTGCTTCTGTATGTGGTTCTGTCGTGCCGTGGTTGGAAAAGGCTTCAATAAACCCAGCGGTCGGCAACCCAAAATGTTGAAAGAGCCGTATTGGACCAAAAACACAAAAAACAAATATGTCTGGAGCTGCAAGAAATGAAAAGTCTTGTATAAGCCTTAGAATGAAGGCAACACATGCCACATGTATCTACTGTATATTAGTTATAACTGGGGGAAATATTATGCACTTTGAGAAAAAAGTCAAAATTTCGAGAAAAAAGTCGAAATGTTGAGAAAAAAGTCGAAATGTCAAGATTAATGTTGAAGTACAATCTTGAGAAAAAAGTCGAAATGTCGAGAAAAAAGTCGAAATGTCAAGAAAAAAGTCAAAAACTTAGAGAAAAAAGTTGAAATGTCGAGATTAAAAAGGAAAGGAAAAAGGAAGAGAAAAAAGGAAAAAAAGAAGAAAAAAAAGGGAAAAAAGAAGAAAAAATAAAGAAAGAAAAGAGAATAAAAGGAAAAAAGAAGAAAAAAGAAAAAAAAAGAAGAAAGAAAAGAGAATAAAAGGAAAAAAAGAGAAAAAAAGGAAAAAAAGAAGAAAAAATAAAAAAATGACAAAAAAGAAGAAAAAGGAAAAAAAAAAAAAAAAGAAAAGAGAATAAAAGGAAAAAAGGAAAAAAGAAGAAAAAAAGGAAAAAAAAGGTCAAACATTTTTGAAAAAGCTCCAGGGAGCCACTAGGGCGGCGCTAAGAGCCGCATGCGGCTCTAGAGCCGTGGGTTGCCGACCCCTGAACAAGCCCATGCAGCTGCATCAGCTATCGACGAATAACAGTTCTCTGCTCTCTGGTACATTTTCAAGGTCGACAGAGAAGCTTAGACATGTGAAAACACACACACACACACACACACACACACACACACAGAGGCGTATGCTTGTGCGGCATCTTTGTGACGAGCCGCCTCTAAATGGATCCCACGCTTTGCCACAGCACTGAGAATTGATTGGTGACAGAGAGGGACGACCACAGAGGCTTGGGATGAAGCTTCTGGTGATGAGGTCAAAGAGAGGGGGGGGGGTCCAATTACAGCCTCCGTGGTGGGATCTGTCCACGGTGCTGGTGGAGAGAGTCTGGTTGATGATCTGATCGAACCTCATGCCCCGTTTACACGTAGAAAAAACTGTGGTGTTTTCATGCGTTTTGACCATTTGTTCACACGAAAACGAAGCTCAAAGTCACCAAAAACGACCATTCCTGAAAACTCCGGCCAAAGTGGAGATTTGCAAAAACTCTGTCGTCACGTTTGCTTGTAAACAGAGGGAAACGGACATTTAGTCTTCAGAACGTCACATTATGAGACAGAAACGTCACCAGCGTTTGTGTGCGACCTGTGTTTACAATTTGTTTGGCCACTGTAGTTACTCGTGTCATTTGTTGATGTTTTTTTCCAGGATTCTGATTGGCTAGCATGACTTTATCTTCTCGTTACACTGCCCCCTGTAGGTTTGGCTGCTCATAGCACCTTAACAGCGTATTTATGCGGGTTCGTGTAAATGATGGTATTTTTCAAAACGTAGAAGGGGAAATATCAGTTTTTGTAAATACCCGGCTATGTGTAAACGTGGCCTCAGATTCAGCAGGAACACCAAAGGATCTGTCCATGGTGCTGGAGGAAAAGAGAGAGTCTAAAGAGATTCTGTCCTGGCTGTGGAACTCAGCTCTGAGAGGAATTCGCTCTACTTTTCCACATGTGTTTTGTGATGTTGGGCAAGACATTGGATCAATCAGTCGGGTCCCTGAGGTAGTTGGTGGGCGGTGCTTTGAGAGTATGAGAGTATGAGAGTCATTCAATCCCACTGAAAGCAGAGCAAGAACCTGGTCCACATTGCTGGTGGGAAGTCGGAGTGGTTGCAGGCGGGAGCTGAACTCCATCAGGGCTGAGCCTTTATCACAGATTCTGTTAGTATCTTTTGAAGAAGTAATTTTATACTGTATTTTTGAAGAAGCAGTTTGCGGATGATGTGGTCCCGTTGGCAGGTTATTGGACACGTTCAGCTCTTACTGGAGCTCCAAATCTCCAACTCGGAGACTTTCGTCCTCGGTTTGAAAAAGTTTGGGAGTAAAGTCGGGGAGTTTCTCAGGGTTCGGTTTAGGAGAGAAGCAATGGATGAAACAGGAGATTGACGGGCTGATTGTTGCAGCGATGCAGCCATGCAGCCATGCAGCCATGCAGCCATGCAGCCATGCAGCCATGCAGCCATGCAGCCATTCAGCCATGCAGCCATGCAGCCATGCAGCCATGCAGACTCCTGCCCTCACCGGTGGTCGCCAAAACACAGGAGCGCAAAATCAATAATAATAGTAAACTTCATGTATATAGCACCTTTCTTAACCCTTGTACTGTCTCCGGGTCAAAATGACCTAATTATCCTGTCCTTCTTTCCTCCTGCTCTCTCCTTCCTTCTTCCCTTCCTCTTTTCTCCCTTCCTTCCTTCTTTTTTCCCTTCTTTCCTTCCTTCCTTCCTTGCTTCTTTCCTTATTTTCTCCCTTCCTTCCTTCCTTCCTTCCTTCCTTCCTTGATTCCTTCCTTCCTTCTTTTTTCCCTTCCTTCCTTCTTTCCTCCTGCTCTCTCCTTCCTTCTTCCCTTCCTCTTTTCTCCCTTCCTTCCTTCTTTTTTCCCTTCTTTCCTTCCTTCCTTCCTTGCTTCTTTCCTTATTTTCTCCCTTCCTTCCTTCCTTCCTTCCTTGATTCCTTCCTTCCTTCTTTTTTCCCTTCCTTCCTTCTTTCCTCCTGCTCTCTCCTTCCTTCTTCCCTTCCTCTTTTCTCCCTTCCTTCCTTCCTTTTTCCCTTCCTTCCTTCCTTCCTTCCTTCCTTCCTTCCTTCCTTCCTTCCTTCCTTCCTTCCTTCCTTCCTTCCTTCCTTCTTTCCTTCCTTCCTTGGTTGCTTGCTTGCTTGCTTGTTCCTTTCTTCCTTCCTTCCTTCCTTCCTTCCTTCCTTCCTTCCTTCCTTCCTTCCTTCCTTCCTTCCTTCCTTCCTTCCTTCCTTCCTTCCTTCCTTCCTTCCTTCCTTCCTTCTTTCCTTCCTTCCTTGGTTGCTTGCTTGCTTGCTTGTTCCTTTCTTCCTTCCTTCCTTCCTTCCTTCCTTCCTTCCTTCCTTCCTTCCTTCCTTCCTTCCTTCCTTCCTTCCTCCCTTCTTCTCTTCCTCCTTCCTTGACCCAAAGACAGCACGAGGGTTAACAAAGTTACAAAGTGCTTCCCAAGAACAATAAAATACATTAAGATAAAAATACAGTTTATAGTGGATAAGAACATAAGACAGCAATAACCAGGTGTAAAATTATTAATAACAATATTCACTCCACAATAAAAGCTTTTCTAAAAAGGAATGTTTTTAGTAAAGATGTAACAGCAGTGTGGGATTAACTGACCTGATCTCAGCAGGTAAAGAGTTCCAAAGTTTGGGGGCCCGGACTGTAAAGCTGGATCACCTTTGGTCACAAGCCGGGAGTTAAAAGTTCTTTAAAATAACTGAAGGCTTGGTTATTTAGGGCCTTTGAAAGTCAGTAATAAAACTTTAAAATCAATACGATATTGAACAGGAAGCCAGTGAAGGGACGACAGAATTGGAGTTCTATGTTCACATGTTCTTGAGGCAGTGATCAGACGAGCAGCAGCGTTTTGTACCGACTGAAGGCGGTGGAGTGATGACTGAGAAATACCAGCGTAAAGGGCGTTACAATAATCCAGGCGAGACAGAATAAAAGCAGGGACAACTTTGTGGAGATTATCAGGAGATAAAAAAAGATTTGATTTTGGAAATTAGCTCCAGCTGGTAAAAACAGGACAGGGACAACTTTCTTCATTTGTTCATTAAAACAAAAGCCGGAGTCAAATAAAACATCCAAATTCCCAGCAGTTTGTTTGATGTAGTGGCTGGAGGATTTGGGAGTGGCAAATAAAATCATTTCTGTTTTATCATTGTTTAATTTGAGAGTTTTGGGATGTTCAGTCAATCAGCTGAAATACTTTTCCTCTGTAGGGAGAGAAAGTTACTCAGCTTTAGGGCTGTAAGCAGTACTGGAGTTGAGGGAGGATGATGGGGGATGGCATGAAATAAAAACGGTCAAAATCATCCCCCCTGTAAAACTGCCATCACCCCTTTCCATCCCTTATGTCATTTCATCAATGAATGTGGTTTTACTGCTATTTGGACATTTAGGGCCTGATTTACTAAAGGTTTGCGTGTGTAAAAACGTGTGCAGACTTGACAGCATCCACAAACCAAAGTGCCAGCTGATCTACTAACAGCGTGCAAAGAGGACTGCGCCTCTCAAATGAGCAAAATAGCACACGCTGTTCATTTAGTACTTTTGCCCTGATGAATAATCAATATGGGGCGTACCCGCCAGAAAGCGCTAAATACTGGGAGGGGAAGATGCAAATAGGTTCATTTACCACACGCAATGAGATTTACCAAGCCTGAAAGTAATTGCGGGGATTGTGATTGCGTCTGTATTTAATACGTTTGAAAGGAAGGTGCTAATCTGCCCACCATTACGCACCGATGGCTGCTGTTATTGTGGCAAGGAGGCGACGTCGCCAAAATCAAAGAATACGCAGAGAGAGAGTCTTTATTCTGCTGCATGCTATTTTAAAAATGTTTTTATTAAGTTTTATTAAAGGCCACTTTTTCTTTAGTTCTTCGCCTTATATCTTGCCACCTTCTTTTAACCTCATCTGCCGTTCTCTTTGTCTTACCAACTGCATTTATTCTATCGCAGATTTTCTCCCATATTGCGTTTCTTTTGGTAATGTTTACATTTCTTTGCTGTAGTTCATGAATGTGTTTATTTGCCTCTTCCACTAATATCTAACTCCAACTCGTCAAATTTCATTTTGCACTTGCGACTATCCTGCTTTCCATCCAGACTCTCCATGGCGCAAACCTTAAGACACGCAACACCTCATTTAAATACTGCTGTTTGCACCTGTTATCAATTGCGCACGCAATCTTAGTTGATCACCCGCAAACCACACGCAAACAGCACTTTTTCAGTGCACACGCAATTTAGTACTCTTTATTTAGGATCTTAGTAAATCAGGCCCTTAAAGTCATCACCAGAAAAATAACACCAGAAAAATAACTTATTTGACAATTTTCACTTGTTTCAGGTAAATTTTCACTTGAAATAAGTAGAAAAATCTGCCAATGGGAAAGATTTATCTTCTCATTACAAGCAAAAAAATCTTGTTCCACTGGCAGATTTTTCTACTTATTTTAAGTGAAAATCTACTTGAAACAGGTGAAAATTGTTGTTTTTTCCAGTGATGAGTTTTGTTTTAAGTGTAATGAGATTTATTTTACTAAAATGAGACATTTTAACTAGAAAAAAGACAAATATTATTGTTAAGATTTTGAGTTTTTGCAGTGATCCATTTTACTTATCCTGTGAAGGACAGAGTCATATTGATAAGTTCAGAAAACTGTTTTTTATTGTTGTGTTTTGATGTA
Organism: Cololabis saira; assembly: GCF_033807715.1. Classification (NCBI taxonomy): domain Eukaryota; kingdom Metazoa; phylum Chordata; class Actinopteri; order Beloniformes; family Belonidae; genus Cololabis; species Cololabis saira. Next base: position 45,845,991 of record NC_084590.1, read on the forward strand.
TTTGATGTAAGTCCAGTGGATATTTAAAGCTTACAGAAGGCTGCATTTAACTGCTGCTATGTCATTCCTGCAGTATTTCTGCAGCTGTTTTGGTCACTGCTATTATTTGTAATATATTATATTATTTGTAATCAGCACAAATGATCTGTCCCCATATGATAAAATCCACCATCCCCCCTGATTTTTTTTTACAACTCGAGTACTGGTTACACCCCTAGTCAGTTTGGACAGAATCGGAGTCACAGCTCCTTCACATGGTCATGGTTTGCACATCAGCAAAGGTTGATGGCTGGATGGATATACACACACACACACACACACACACACACACACACACACACACACACACACGCACACACACACACACACACACACTCACAGAAAGCCTCATCTCACCTCGTCTCAATGAGCACAAGCACCAGTGGTTATTGCAACCATTAGAATGACTCCGTGACCACAAACCGCGGCCGATTGGCCATAACAGGTTGTAATTTAGGTGATGAGGGCGTTAGGTCAGGATCTGTTTCCCCCCCCAGTGTCCTCTGACCTTCATATTTCAGCTTTATAAGGTGTCAGATAAACAAGGAAGCGGCGCCTCTCCACATAAAAGACATTTACATCTCTGTATTTAGTTCCCTCGTGTTTGTACAACAACAAGAGGTGTAATAAACAAATAAAGATTAGATAATTAGATGTGAAGCTCTCGTTGCTGCTCGCATATTAACTGGAACAACTTGGCTGTAAAAACTGCGGAGCTCGTTACTCGGCAGCATCCATCCGCCTCGTTTCTGCTCATCTCAGTTGTTTTTCTGCACTAAACACACATTCCTCTGCAGCCTGGCCGTTCGTTAACGGGGGGGGGGGATGTGCATTCATACTACTGAGATCCCGTTGGTCGTGAAAGAAGGACGTCAGACGACCTAATCAGGGTCCTGACCTGTTAAAGACTAAACCCTGGGGCTGTTTGTTGGAGCAGCAATCCAGGCCTAAACAACATGCAGCCGCAAGGCATGATGGGAAAGGGATTCTGCATTTCTACATCTACATTTCAAAAGGATAACCCTTGTACTGTCCTTCTTTCCTGCTCCCTCCTTCCTTCTCCTTTCCTCTTTTCTCCATTCCTTACTTCTTTTCTCCCCTCATACATTCCTTCCTTGTTTTCTCCTTTCCTTCCTTCATTCTTTTTTCCCTTCCTTCTTTCTTTTTCCCTTCTTTCCTTCCTTCCTTCTTTTCTCCCTTCCTTCCTTCTTTCCTTCCTTCCTTGCTTGCTTCTTTCCTCCCTTCCTTCCTTCTTTTTTCCCTTCCTTCTTTCTTTTTCCCTTCTTTCCTTCCTTCCTTCCTTCCTTCTTTTCTCCCTTCTTTCCTTCTTGTTTCCCTCCCTTACTTCCTTCTTTTTTCCCTTCCTTCCTTTTTTTCTTCCCTTCTTTCCTTCATTCCTTCTTTCCTCCCTTTTTCCTTCCTTCTTTTCTCCCTTCCTTCCTTCTTTTCTCCCTTCCTCCCTTCTTCCCTTCCTCCTTCCTTGACCCGAAGACAGCACAAGGGATAAAAAAACACTTTTTATGTATTTTAGGATTTTTCCTTCTCTGCTGCTATTTTCCTCTATTTTCTTCGGTCTTTGTACGTTTTGACCGTATAGAAACTTAATTCTTGTCAATTCCGTGAAATAAGACCTGGAAACAGTCATTGTGACATAGAATTGTCAAATTGGTTTAGTTCACCGTACAAATTGTTATACAGGACTGTCTCAGAAAATTAGAATATTGTGATAAAGTTCTTTATTTTCTGTAATGCAATTAAAACAACCACATTTTTTGCAAGCCTTTTATTATTTTAATATTGTTAATTATGGTTTACAGTTTAAGATTAAGATTCCCAGAATATTCACATTTTTTGAGGTAGGATATTTGAGTTTTCTTAAGCTGTAAGCCATGATCAGCAATATTAAAATAATAAAAGGCTTGCAATATTTCAGTTGATTTGTAATGAATCCAGAATGTATAACATTTTTGCATTACAGAAAATAAAGGACTTTATCACAATATTCTAATTTTCTGAGACCGTCCTGTAGATTAATTTTGTAATACTGTATTTGACCTGGTCTTTGTACGTTTTGACCGTATAGAAACGTAATTCATTGTAAGAATGAGATGTACCTGCTGTACTCTACTGCCTTTACTTTTTAACATGTGCTTTTTATTATTTTACCTCTTTTCTTACTTTTAATATTGATGTAAAGAACTTTGAATGACCTTGTGTTGAATTGTGCTGTACAAATAAACCTGCCTTGCCTAAATTTGGGGTTGAGTTAGTTAAGGGTTTGTTTGCATTGTTTTTGCCAATAATAGGAAACTAACCGTGAAACCATAACTATGTGTCATGATCCCTCACCTGAGCAGCCTCACCTGAGCAGCCTCACCTGAGCAGCCTCACCTGAGCAGCCTCACCTGAGCAGCCTCACCTGAGCAGCCTCACCTGAGCAGCTTCACCTGAGCAGCCTCACCTGAGCAGCCTCACCTGAGCAGCCTCACCTGAGCAGCCTCACCTGAGCAGCCTCACCTGAGCAGCCTCACCTGAGCAGCCTCACCTGAGCAGCCTCACCTGAGCAGCCTCACCTGAGCAGCCTCACCTGAGCAGCTTCACCTGAGCAGCCTCACCCGAGCAGCTTCACCCGAGCAGCTTGAGCAGCCTCACCCGAGCAGCTTCACCTGAGCAGCTTCACCCGAGCAGCCTCACCTGAGCAGCTTCACCTGAGCAGCCTCACCTGAGCAGCCTCACCTGAGCAGCTTCACCTGAGCAGCCTCACCTGAGCAGCTTCACCTGAGCTCCCTCCCCAGGTAGAAACCCACTCCTTCCATCAGCCTTTGCCTGGTTGTCTTAGGTCCCGTTTACACGTAGCAAAAACAGTGGTGTTTTCATGCGTTTTGGCCGTTTGTTTACACGAAAACAAAGCTCAAAGTCACCAAAAACCATCATTTCTGTCTTTTTCGGTTTTTAACTTTTGAAAATTTGGTTTTTAGCATTTTATGCAAATGTTACCTCAAGACAGTATGTAATGAAATATAGACAATTTATGCAATTATAACTGAAAACTTGAATGTTTTCATACTTTTAAACATATTTAAAGTAAAAAACATGGCACCAGTTATTAGTATTCAAAACATTAATTTTTTGGGTATAAACAAAAAAATACCAGAAGTTGTAATGTAATGATGAAAAAAAATCGATCTTTAGACATACGAATCGATTTTTAGGAATTAATATGAGAATCCATTTAGAATGGGAAAAGCTCTTTTCCTCTATTTCGTCGTCTAACCGAAGTCGTCTGTGATGTCATCGTTCCCAGCTCACTCGACAGCCAGTTCCCACTTTCGTGCCCTTTTGAGCCTTTCAGTCATTTGTAAAGTAAAAATAATCCATGCTTATAACACCGCTGATTAATTCAGAGAAACATAAACACGACATCTTTAAGTAGCAGGAACACGGGCGTGTAATCGCTGAGGATGTGTTACAAAACCTCGGGCTGTTGTTCTCTGGGACGCTGGGTGGTGTTACATCATCATCATCATCATCATCATCATCATCATCATCATCATCATCACCATCATCATCATCATCATCACCATCATCAGCATCATCATCATCATCATCATCATCATCATCATCATCATCATCATCATCATCACCATCATCATCATCATCATCACCATCATCAGCATCATCATCATCATCATCATCATCATCATCATCATCATCTTAACCCCACCATGAGTGACGTGTTATGATTTCAACATGCCGACCTCTGATGGAGAGGAAACATGTAGATATTACAGAAGCGTACTCTTAAATTAAATACTTACCTGCTGTGCTCTACTGCCCTTATTTTTTAACAACTTGTGCTTTTTATTATTTTACCACTTTTCTTATCATTTTATTTCATTTTATTTGTTATTTAAGCGTACTCTTTAATTTAACGCTTATGATTTTTGAAAACCGTGTGAAGTTATAGATAAGCCCTGAATGCAGGGATTGTGACGTAGAATTGTCAAATTGGTTTAATTCACCGTACGAATCGGCACAAATTAATTTTGTAATACTGTATTTGACCTGGTCTTTGTACGTTTTGACTGTATAGAAACGTAATTCTTGCCATTGTAAGAATGAGATGTGAACCTGCTTTTTATTATTTTACCTATTTTCTTATAATTTTATTTCATTTTATTTGTTATTTACGGTTTAATTGCGTCTTGCCGCTTTTAATGTTTAATTTAAATCACTTTGAATTACCTTGTGTTGAATTGTGCTATACAAATAAACTTGCCTTGCCTTTTATGTTCTGAGAACCCAGTGTCGTGAACTAGTTCAAAGTTAATTTCATTTCAATATGTTTAGGTGAGAAGTACTAATGAAACGCCACCCTATCCTAAAACTGTTCACTATACAATCCTGTATTGTCCTGGTGGCTTTTCAACTTTACTCAGAGGCTGTAAATCTCCAACAATGTAGTCCATTATCAGTTTTTCTACCTGTTGCTGGTAAATCAACCCTGAAGGTGCAGCAGGGGGACTGGGGTCGTTTGGGGCTGTTGGGTCTTCTTGGTCTTTCCTGATTACTTTGTTTGACTGTCAAGGACTTGCAGATATTTTCTTACACAGGACGGATGCTTTAACTCCACATGACGTTTCAAATTAGAAGTAAACGAGGCAGATGCTCGGACTTGTTTTCTCAGCGCAGGTGGACATCATTTGCACAGAAAGGTTAGATTTTTACCGTGGGACTCTTTAGGAGATAACGTGTAAAATTCCTGCAGATAATGATAAGCGGATCATCATCTGACAGCTTGTGACGTTGCGTCTGCAACGTCTCTCTCTTCACTGGTCATGTAAAGACTGCACCGGGCTCGGGCCGCCGTTGCCATGGAGCTGGTGCCCGTCGCTATGCTAGTGTGCACTGCATTGTGGGTAATGTAGTGTGAAGTCGTCGTCTCGTCGAGTGTTTTAAAGGTGAGCGTCGCCCACTGGTGAAATGTATTCCGTAATAGAGGGTCTGCATTGACGTCACTTCCCCACTGGACCAGACCCCTTACTCGCACTGAGTGGCAAAACATCAGCAAAAACAGCTGAAACTGTGGAGAAGACGATTATCGGCTTAAATTAAAGGCAGTTGGACTTGACAGTGACCCGTACAGTTACCCCAAGAACCAGTGGTCCATGGACATTAATATTTGGCCACAAATCCAGTTTCCTGATATTTATATGAACTTAATTTCTACGCCGGGGAAATACACGAAGCAAAGCTTGAAGGCTTACAAAAGTCTTGACGCTTGGTCCGACTTCAAGGCAGGATTTGTTGTAGAAATTAAAGTGATGAGGACACCAAACTTTATGATTTGACCGTTTAACGTTAGCTACCCAAAAATCCAACATTACCTGATACAAAATGGGAACCGCAAATCCACGTTTCGGTGTCTGGAATCCAGTTGTTTCTGCGAATTGCAGCGATCCATTTGTCTCTCTTAAGCTTATTTTTCAGCAGTCTGTAAAACGATAACTCAGATTTCTTGCTAAATCTATGAGTACAGTCGATCGCACAACAGCTCTTTCCCATTTTAGATGTTTTCCAGTTGCTCAAACTGAAAGTTTACGCTGCCTCTCAGTCTTTCTGCCACTCAGTCTTTCTGCCACTCAGTGGGCGTAACCCGCTGTGAAGTCGCATCTGTGACGTCATGTGCATTCCCTCTATACAAATAAACTTGCCTTTCCTTGCCATATATGTTCTGAGAAACTCCTCTGATGACATGCACATAGTTAAAGAGACAAAAAGCCTTGGAGATAAACAGATGAGAGTGGAGGTGGGGGGGAGACTATGTTCTGCCAATCCTTGCTACCTGCCGAGAAATGCTACTTTGTGGTTCTGCTAAGATAAAGAGAAAAAAAAACAATTATATCGCTTTATTTGATATTCATTCAGTCATTCGCCTTTATTTAACCAGGCAGGTCATTAAGAAAATTCTTATTTACTTATTTACAATAACTTGGGGGAAAAGGAAGTGGGCTAGGGAGTAAAACACAGTCAAATTGTAGCTCTACAAAGGTGGAAAACATTTTTTGGCAAAGCAGCAGAAATTGGCAGAACACCGGGTTGCAGCTTCACAACCGCCGTGGTGGAGTGATTTTCAGCAGAGGAGGAGAGTGGACTGTGTGGAAGTTCAGAAGTGAAGTGGTTCTGGATGCCGGGCAGGAGTGGCCCCCGGGGGAGGTGGGGGTGGTTAACGGGAGCGGGGCCGGCTGCGTGCTACTCTGGGTTGGTGTGGACGGAGACGGTTGCAGTTTTCCCCGACAGGGATACCGAGCTGCAGCAAATCTGCTGGAAAGGTGCAGGTCACACCTGAACAGGCAGGTGAGCAGTCTCTCCAGCAGCAACCGCGGTGTAAGTTGTTGGGAAGTGCTAATCAAGTCAGTGACCGTGGAAAATCCCCCCATCAGTCGCTGTTTCCAGCCTCTCCCAGCGGAGCCGGCTGCTGCTATCTGCCTCGTTTCCCTCCAGTAATTACCGACCCCAGCCGCTCGCCGCCTCCTCCGGGCTTAGGAAGCTCCCGTCCATCACTCCCCCCACCTACACCTCCATCACTCCCCCCACCTCCACCTCCACCTCCACCTCCACCTTTATTCCCTTATTTCTGCCCTGCAAGCAGGAGCTTCGTTCCTGCCTCCAACGTTTATGTTTTCAACACCGGGGGCTTCTTTTCTACGTCGTGCCACCTTCAAAGAGTCCCATATATCTCCTAACTGTGAACCACCGTCTCCTCCAGAGGACGATGCATTAAGTATATTAATAATGCGTATTTATACTTTTTCTCCCACTTTTTTCTGAACTTTCTGAACAGGAAATAGATGTTTAGAAACAATCAGCCTTTGCTCATCTCACAAATTGTTGGGCTTCTTTTGAGACTGCATCTGATAAAAGTGGCGTTTGGTTCCGTCCATTACTCTCACCACCTTCACTTTTATTCCCCTATTTCCACCTTGCAAGCAGGAGCTTCGTTCCTGCCTCCGACGTTTATTATACGTTGTTAATAATGCGAATTTATACATTTTTCCCACAAAATGTTTAGAAACAATCAGCCTTTTGTTCAACTCACAAGTTGTTGGGTTTCTTTTGAAACTGCAGCCTATAAAAGTGGCGCTCGGTTCATCTGGACACACATTTAAGGGTCTAAAAAGCCTGTTTTGGGGATGGCGTTGAGATGAGGGAGGTGTGGTTATCAGCAAGTGTGTGTGTGAGTGGTAAGTCTGTGAACTTCGCCCAAGAGCTGCTCCTCAGCCATTGTCCTTGATGTTATCAGACGGCCTGGTACAGTTCTGATACAGGTCCACAGATGTTCTGGAAAGGGGAGGGCTAGTGGGGGAAAAGTCCCTTGTTTTTCATTCCACCAGGGAGATTGTGACTGGAGCAACCGGCCAGGCTGCTCTGTCAAGGTCAGATTATAGAATCAACAATCGTATTGAAAAAACAGCCAGATTCCAGTCATTTTCCATCTGCCTTAAGTCTCTGTTTCATCAATGGCGACTCCAATCAGACAAATTTGTGGTCAATTCCCGCCAAGCCGAGCTTCCAACTTCTCAAGGTCTTTTCCATCTTGCCAATGAGTTCAAAAACTGCTGCCAGCCTGCGATTTAGCGTTAAGTGTCAGTCGCAGAGCTTATCCCCTCAGCCACATCCGGCAGCTCTGAAAGGGCCAGAACAGCTGTCGACGACTTACGCGTTTGTCGATATACCAGGAATCAACCAGCTCCAAAAAGCAGAAATCCTGTTATCATTAATCCAGTTATGAAGGCATCTTCAACGTCCTCGACCGACAGAATGGACAGGCACAATGATCCTCCAATGTTTCCAGGAATCCATCATGTAACCGGCAAAAACAGTCCCGTCGGGGGCAGGAGGGCTCCCTTGTCCCCCGACTTCTCATGATGTGTTTAAGCTTATAGCAAACAAACAATTGTAATTTTCTTGAGATTCTTACTGAATGCATCTGTTAGCAGCTTTGGAGGGAAAAGTAAGTGAACCCATCCCTGAATGAGTTCAGTGAAGGCCTGTTGGAGTCGGAGCTTTGAGCAGCTGGGACCAGTTAAGGACACTGGTCTGATTTACAGCCATTCAAACCATTACAGTTTGGTGATCTGCACAAGGTTGGGAAAAGAATAAAAATGAGTCTCAGAGGTCACAGTTTCTACCTTCTATGCTTGTTTTTAATAAACAGAGATGTTTAAAACACCACGACGGAAGCTTCTGGTTTTCAGGAGAAGAAATAAAAAAGGAAATATTACTTCTGTCTGCATTGCTGTTTCCCTTCTGGGCAGGTTGTTTTCTGTGCAATCGTCAGTTTTGTTGTTACCTGCCTGCGCAGTAAAAGGGTCCGTTTGTTGCTCCAGCGGTTTCTAATTCTCCCAGGATGACAAGTGTGTGCCAGACGTTTTCCCAAAAGGCATCAAACTGCAAAATCACTGAGGAAAAAAAGCTCTGGTTGGAGTCCAGACCTTAACCCTTGGCTGGAACTCTATACCGGTTCATATTTCTCATGTAGGTAGCAAAGATTGGTTTAAGATTCAATTGAAACAATATCTTTTACACTTTGACATTTGGAAGGAACAGAATGAAGTTTGAATAGTATTACAGGTAGTGTAAACCCTATCACAATAAAGGTGAAAAGTGGTCAAGAATTCTAACATAAGGTTATTTCAGGCAGGTATCGTTTATGAAGGTGTTTTATTTAACTTAATTTCTATGTATTTACGTCTGATAATGGTGATTTAGTTATCTAAGGGAGTTGTGCCTATTATTGTTTTGTTTGTCATGTATAATGTATGTCTGTTAAGTATTAAGTGTTAATTTGTGTGTTGTGTTTATGTCGGACCCCAGGAAGAATAGCTAATGCTGTTGCTAATGCCAGAGCCGTCTAGGAGATTTGCGAGGCCCTGTGTGAAATGGCCGGGGGGGGCCCTCGATTACCGCGAAATTTTGGGGTTTTTCGGGTCGGATTGGGTGTCCATATGCGCAATTTTAACTCTCCAATTAGCAAAATACTGGATACCTTCCCCTGCCTCATCATCATCTCTTGCCTCGACGCGGGGCCCCACGGCTGCTTGAGACCCGGTCGGATCGGTGATTTTTGTAACAAATTTATCAAACGAGCCTTTCAGAGAGGCATTAAACTCTTCCATTTTCTTTAGTTTTTTTCTTTTTTCATCCCCTGATGGAAATTTCCTGAATCCGTCTCGTTTTCTCGACATTGTGTGACAGTTTGTTCCAACTCCACCCGTCTGGATCAGAGCAGCTTGTGTCTGCGCTTGGTCTGACGCAGTTGTATTGAACAACAGACACGCGCATCATTGCACATATATTTATTTATATGCACAGACTAGTACACATTTAGGTCTGTAATGGAACGTGACTGTTGATATTTATAAGGGAAAAAAGGAAAATAAAACGAAAAATAAAAAAAAATTGAAAAAAAAAATTTTTTGAAAAAAAAAAAAAAGGCCCATAGCGCGAGGCCCCTTGGGGCGCGAGGCCCCGTGCGGTCGCACGGTTCGCACACCCCTTGCGGCGGCTCTGGCTAATGCTAATGGGGATCCTAAATCAAACAAACAAACAACCAAACCCCTCAGAGGTGGTGGTGAAGAAATACTGGTCATAATATCAGCTTTCTGACACGCTTCGATGGGGCGTCGACGTCTGTTGCAGAACTTCTTCCACCAGTTTTTGTGACCATTTCAATGCTTGTTTTCACCCATGTAGCTGATCCAAAACACGTCACCTGACTACCAGCATCAGCCAGTAGGAACAGGAAGTCGGCCAAATCTGAATTTCGGTCTCCACCTCTCAAGTTGCTGCCGAGGTTTCTGAACAGAATGCTTTTATTTATTTATCTCCATAGACAGTTGTACCTGCAGGACATACAACCTCTTTAAGACCAAAATAACAACATTAACAGCACAATTTTATTTATTCTAATTAGAGTTTTAGAGTGAAGTTGTTCCATTTAACGGCCCAAGAAACCTGAGGGAGAAGTAAAAAACACCAAAGGAGGACAGAGGAAGAGCGAATTGGTGTCCAAGTCGGGCTTATTTCAGAGAGACGAGCAGGAAAACTGCTATTTTTTACAGAAATGCTGATAGTCTCCAAACAGAAAATGTACTTAGAAACCCGGATCGTTTCCTACAGCCGTCTGTTTAGTGTCCTCCACTTCAGTCAAATCAACCCCCTGAAGGAGCAGCAGTGGGACTGGGGTTGTTTGGGGCTGTTGGGTCCTCTTGGTCTTTCCTCAGGACTTTGTTTGATTGTCAAGGACTTGCAGATATTTTCTTACACTGGACGGATGCTTTAACTCCACATGATGTTTCAAATGTGAAGTTGACAAGGCAGATGTTCTGACTTGTTTTCTCAGCGCAGGTGGACATAATTGGCACAGAAAGGTTAGATTTTGGGGAGACGATGTGTAAAATTCCTGCAGATAATGATAAGGATCATCATCTGACGGCTTGTGACGCTGCGTCCACAACGACTCTCTCTTCACTGGTCATGTAAAGATGCACCGAGCTCAAGCCACCGTTGCCATGGAGCTGGTGCCCGTTGTTATGCTAGTGTGTGCACTGCATTGTGGGTAATGTAGTGTGAAGTCGTCATCTCGTCGAGTATTTTATATATGGTGAAATGTATTACATAAGAATTGGACCTAAACAGTGAAGCTGAAACTCACATAATCTGAACAAGTTAGAGTTCTTTATTTGCAAATATGTTCTCACAGAAATGAACGTATTCATGCACAACACTGCAAATGATGGAGACCAAAACCTTTTTTTGAACAAGGCTGCAAATGTTTATTTCTGCTCTAAAGTTGGACATTTTAACATAGGAGCTAACACTGACTGACTTTTGCAGCTACTAGTGGTCAGTCGAGGAACTGCAACCAACCTTGGTTCTGCATTGACCTCAACCCCGACGTAAAGTGGTTGGAGCTTGAAGAAAAACAAGCTTTTGTCTGCACCAGACTTTATTATTCTCATTCTCTTGGTTTTGATACTTACTTTGATACTTACTTTGATACTTTAACAATGTTGAAGATGCACGGATAAGAAAAATTCAAGCTTCAGACTTTTTATTGTCATTATACGAGGTCTGATAACACATGAAAACACTCAAACCGCCTGAATCCACTAAGTCTTTGGTTCCCAACTTGTTTGGAGCCGTGGTTACTGTGGTAACTGTGGTAACCGTGGTAACCGTGGTAACGGTGATGTTTCTGTCTGAAACCATCATTTAAACCCAGGACGTTTTATCCACCGACATAAAGCCCTTTGACAGAGACGTTTTGTTCCTCAAAAACTATTAATTTCTTCAGTTTCAACGACACAGAATTGTAATTACAGCCCTGTGGTTAGTGAAAGTCTCTGTCTCTGCGCCGCTGATTGCAAAAACAACCGTGAAAGTTAATTAATAACTCGGGCAGTCATTTTACTTTATTTTCTTGTCTCCATTCGTCCTATTCAAGCAATTTAGACGAGATACGAGTCGTCTGGAGGTAATTGTGGCTCTGAAAGCACCCAGAAGGACGTGGATCTGTACATTTAGATTCCGTTGATGATCATGTTTATCTTTTCATGCAACAAAGTTATACAAGTGGAAGTAATAACCCACTGGGACTGAGGAGCATGAATATCAGTCCGGTTTGCTAAAAAGCTGCTCATTTAGCTTCGAGACGGATGTGCAACTTAAACACAAACATCTCGGTTTCACAGATAAACATGAAATTATAAGAATGAAGAAGAAAGTACAACAACTACAGAACTACACAAAACAAAGGCACGGATACTGAAAAAATTTGAAAAAATTTTCAGAAAATTGTATTTATTTAAAAAAATACACTAATAAACTAATAAAAAAGAAGCCGTCCATTACTCTCCCCACCTTCACTTTTATTCCCCTATTTCTGCCTTGCAAGCAGGAGCTTCGTTCCTGCCTCCGACGTTTATTATACATTGTTAATAATGCAAATTTATACAGTTTTCCCAGTTTTCCCACAAAATGTTTAGAAACAATCAGCCTTTTGTTCAACTCACAAGTTGTTGGGTTTCTTTTGAAACTGCAGCCTATAAAAGTGGCACTCGGTTCATCTGAACAGACATTTTTAATACATTTAAGGGTATAAAAAGCCTGTTTTGGGGATTTTCTTTTTCAAAAAAATGATCAGAAAATTGTATTTTTTTTTAAAAATACACCAATAAACAGTAACAAGTAACAAGACTTCTTCAAACTGCAACATGCCTAAATCTGCGCTAATTACACCGTCAGCTGCCTGATTTACTGTGAGAGGTTTCTAATCCACTTCTGCATCAAATGAACGAACAAAGAAGAAAAGAAGGGCGAGGTTTTACTTGGCTCTGAATAAGCAAAATATCCAATCGATCCGTTACCAGGGAAAATAAACGAGGAACTGCATCAGCCCGCTACCTGCTAATGTCCCTTTCTCCACCTCACCACACCTCTTCTTCTTATTCTGCATCTCTGTTCAGGCGCAGTGGCGGCGAGCCGAGCCCATGGATCTTTTTCAGGACTTCTTAAATGTCATGTGACGGCTCCGGCGGTTTAAACTACACCCTTCGCCGCAAGGATGTGCTCGTGAACCTGGATGAGCACCGGCGGCGCCTCGTTCCCCTGAAGGAGTAAGACGACCTGATTTAGAAGGTGAGGAGCTGTTGTTTTAACTTTGATTAAGATCAGAATGTTTGACTTTAGGTCACATGATCCGTGTACTTCCTGTTTCTGACCGGCCGAACTGCGTTTGCTGCTTGAGATCCTGCTGTGATCCTTAAAAAGCAAATGAACTTCCTGGTTCTGGTAGCTGCTGGTGATGCTGACGTAGCTGCTGGTGATGCTGGGTCTGGTTTCTAGCTGGATGCTGACGTAGCTGCTGGTGATGCTGGTTTCTAGCTGGATGCTGACGTAGCTGCTGGTGATGCTGGTTTCTAGCCGGATGCTGACGTAGCTGCTGGTGATGCTGGTTTCTAGCCGGATGCTGACGTAGCTGCTGGTGATGCTGGTTTCTAGCCGGATGCTGACGTAGCTGCTGGTGATGCTGGTTTCTAGCTGGATGCTGACGTAGCTGCTGGTGATGCTGACGTAGCTGCTGGTGATGCTGGTTTCTAGCTGGATGCTGACGTAGCTGCTGGTGATGCTGGTTTCTAGCCGGATGCTGACGTAGCTGCTGGTGATGCTGGTTTCTAGCCGGATGCTGACGTAGCTGCTGGTGATGCTGGTTTCTAGCTGGATGCTGACGTAGGTGCTGGTGATGCTGACGTAGCTGCTGGTGATGCTGGTTTCTAGCCGGATGCTGACGTAGCTGCTGGTGATGCTGGTTTCTAGCCGGATGCTGACGTAGCTGCTGGTGATGCTGGTTTCTAGCTGGATGCTGACGTAGGTGCTGGTGATGCTGACGTAGCTGCTGGTGATGCTGGTTTCTAGCTGGATGCTGACGTAGCTGCTGGGGATGCTGGTTTTTAGCTGGATGCTGACGTAGCTGCTGGTGATGCTGGGTCTGGTTTCTAGCTGGATGCTGACGTAGCTGCTGGTGATGGTGGGTCTGGTTTCTAGCTGGATGCTGACGTAGCTGCTGGTGATGCTGACGTAGCTGCTGGTGATTCTGGTTTTTAGCTGGATGCTGACGTAGCTGCTGGTGATGGTTGAGTCGCTTCTGACTGTTTTATTTTTTTATTTTTATTCTGTGAAGGTGAACTTGAACACTTTGGTGGAGTCAGATACTCTAATTTTTATACTCCAAGTTTGTTTAGTTCAAATTTGAATACTCCCAGTTTGAATACTTCAAGTTTGTTTAGTCCAAGTTTGAATACTTCAAGTTTGTTTAATCCAAGTTTCTAATACTCCAAGTTCATATACTCCAAGTTCATATACTCCAAGTTCGTATACTCCAAGTTCGTATACTCCAAGTTTGTGTATTTCAATTTTGAATACTCCAAGTTTGAATTATCCAAGTTTGTGTAATTTAAGTTTGTTTACTCTAAGTACGTATACTCCAAGTTTGTGAATGCCAAGTTTGAGTACTCCAACTTCGTGTACTCCAACTTCCGACTGCACATGTTGGGTCGGACATGAGTCATGTTGTTTCCCCGGCGTTGGCGGTAAATAAAGCTGTTCCCTCCTGAGCCGTACCAGTGACTCCAGTTGATTGTAGAGGACACACTCCCTCCCAGGCATTAACCCTTGTGCTGTCTTCGGGTCAAGGAAGGAGGAAGGGAAGAAGGGAGGAAAGAAGGAAGAAAGAAAAGAAGGAAGGAAGGGAGAAAGAAAAGAAGGAAGGAAGGGAGAAAGAAAATAAGGAAGGAAGGAAGGAAGGAAGGAAGGAAGGAAGGAAGGAAGGAAGGAAGGAAGGAAGGAAGGAAGGAAGGAAGGAAGGAAGGAAGGAAGGAAGGAAGGAAGGAAGGAAGGAAGGAAGGAAGGAAGGAAGGAAGGGAAAAAAGAAGGAAAGAAGGAAGGAAGGAAGGAAGGAAGGAAGGAAGGAAGGAAGGAAGGAAGGAAGGAAGGAAGGAAGGAAGGAAGGGGAAAAGGAAGGAAGGATGGAAGGAAGGAAGGAAGGAAGGAAGGAAGGAAGGAAGGAAGGAAGGAAGGAAGGAAGGAAGGAAGGAAGGAAGGAAGGAAGGAAGGGAAAAAAGACGGAAGGAAGGAAGGGAAAAAAGAAGGAAGGAAGGAAGGAAAAAAAGAAGGAAGGAAGGAAGGAAGGAAGGAAGGAAGGAAGGAAGGAAGGAAGGAAGGAAGGAAGGAAGGAAGGAAGGAGGAAAGGACAGGAGAATTAGGTCATTTTGACCCAAAGACAGTACAAGGGTTAATAAAGTATGATTTTCAGCTGCGTCTCCGACATGGAGACGTTCCTGGTATGAAACATCCTCCCTCCACTTGGCTGGAGCAGGTGTGATGGATCACTGGAGTATTCATGTCCTTCACTTGGGTTTTTTTTAAACTAATTTCTCTGCATTTCAGCTCCTGCGTCTGTTTTTAATAGATTTTTTTTTTCCTGCTCCAGCACTAATTTGATCATTTGTTTCCTACGGTTGGTTTTTCTCCCTGATGCTGCTCAATAAAAGCACGTTACAGCTGTGAAATTAAAAAATGCTTACATGCACAAGAGAAGAAAAAGGTTCACGGATAATCGTTCTTAACCGTTTCACAGATTAAATCAGGATCAGAACAGGAGGGTTAAATATACTGCAGCCATTTGGGGGGGGCGGTGAAAGGAGCCGGGCGGGGGGGGTGCAATCTACCTTGGCATCCATGGGGGTTTAACGGTACACAGAAGTCACGGTTAGGTACAAGCTTGGTACAATGGGGAAAAAAGAAAAGTAGAAAATAATATTTTGGTCCTTTTAATTTTGATAAATTTTAATTTTAATTAATTTATTATAACTTATCAATTCAGCTACTATATTCAATTCCTCCTGCAATATGTCATTCAATTCACCTATTAAAGTAGCAGTAGCATAAATTGTAGAATCATCTGCATATGTAACAATGTTAGATTTCTTTAAAACAAAGGGTAATTCATTAATAAATATAGAGAATAATAATGGTCCTAAACAGCTCCCCTGTGGAACTCCACATGTAACATGAACTTGATGTGACAGCATTATGAACGGGATCCACGTCCTGCAGGACCAGAACCCAGCACAGGTTCTGGGTCGGTACGATACAACATCCAGACCCGAGTCGGACCAAAGAGTCGGACCAAAGAGTCGGACCGAAACCACAAACCACCACGATTAAAGGGGACCTATTATGGCAATCTGTCAGGGTTTGACACTTCCCCCCAGTTTGTAACTTTCAGTTTCTGTCTTGCCCCGCCTGTGTCCCATCTGCCCTGATTGTGTCTTGTCAGATTAATCAAAAGTCTGAATTAAGTTTGTTCTTATGAGTATCAAAATCAAGTCAAGTCAGAGAGCTGACTGTGTTTATCGTGACATTCTTTGACACGCAGGAGGTTAAAACTGCTGACTTCCTGGTTGGTCAACTGAACCATTGTCTTTAGACACATCTGTGCAAAGCCTCACAGAGTTCTTGTTTGTCCAGAAGGTGCTCATTTATTGACCCTTCATGTTGTTTCAAGACTTTAAGCTGACTGTTGGTTATCACATGTTAACAGATGACAGCGAAGCCCTTCCTGAGTTTGAGTTGTCCAACAAATACCCCATTGTCAGTTTGAACCATCTGTTCAAACCTCCAAAGAGAGGTCCTATTTTAGTTGACCTCTTGACCCTTTGTGTTTTAAGGATGTCTGTTTGTTTCTTCATACCAAGCCTCTTCAACTGAAAAGTCATGTGTGTGACCATCTGTCCTTTGTCCATTCACTGTTCCAAATATGGTCAAGTTTCCTGTCAGTTTTACCAATAAAAGCGCCAGCTCTGCAGACAGCCAGTTGTCAGAAGGCCGACGAGTTCGAAGAGAGGGCCGTGTTGCCCTACAGCTCCTCAGACTTCTGTCCAACCTTCTGCAGAAGGCATTGAAAATAATTTCTAACAGTTTCCGGTGTCTTTTTCTAAAGTTATTAATATTGTGATGACTTTTGAACCTAACATTTTGGTGCCGAAACCCGGGATCTCAAGCTCTGACGATTGGCACGGCGTACGATCAAAAGGGGCCATCAAAATCTGTCGACAGCGTTCTGACTTCAGGAACGGGGCCCAGATTGATCTGCGCTGTTCCAGAGTCCAGACGACGAGATTTCCGAGCCAGGGGAAGGCACTAGGAGACTAGGTGAGAGACCTCTTTTGAGTGAAATTTCTGTGTATACTAACAAGAGGTTAGCGAAAACGGTGTTTGGCGGCGGGTCGGGGACCTGATTTTTATAGAAGGCATAGGGGCCTCTAAAAATACTGCCTAAGAGCAGTGCGTAAGACCAACATCTAACTCGGTCGGGGACCGGCTTTTGAAGTCAGGGGACTTTAAAAGTACAGAATAACGAGGAGGAGGTTTCTTAGGAATGATTTTTAATGGTTGTGTTTTATGTTTGTCTAATGTTTGTCTAATGTTTGTCTGATGTTTATGTCTGTTCAATGTGGGGTTTCCAAAATTGAGAGGGAAAAATTTAAGTTGTTCACTAAAAGATCAGGCTAAAACCAAACTGTTAAAACAGGAAATTTGTGTCCTGAGAGAAACTTAAGAAAGAAAATAACTGGCGAAAAATAGCAGAGGCGTGGTTAAGCTGAAATTTATGCTTAAAGAATCTCTAAAAGATGCTTAATTGATGGGGAGACGTCCTCAAACTTAAGAAAATGGAGACAAATCTTGCGAAATAATAATATAGGGAACTTAAAAAGAAGTAAATGGACTAATTTAAGACTAGAAGAAAAGACAAGAAAATTGCGAACCTGTGAGAAAAGGATGGATTTTGGGAGAAGTGGGGGCTGCAGCAGGGTGTGACTCTGTGTCTGTGTGACAAGCTGCAGCTCTCTGTGTGTGTCTCTGTGTGTGTGTGTATGTGAGAGACACTGTCTGTGTGGGTGTATTCATGACACGTTGTAAACAGCTGAAAGTTTCTGTCATTTTAAGAGAAAAAGAAATATGATTCTATTGACATAGTTGTGCGCTAAAATGAGAAATTGAATAAAGACAGAAAGGTGAGATACGTAAAAGTCCTCATTCAGATCGTGATCTGCTTGAGCAGATTTTATGGTGCTTGGAGATGCAGCCTGTTCTTCCAATAGAGAGAGGAGGGGCTGTTTGGGTCTGCCTGTAGCACAAAATATTAGTTAGGGGTTGAATAGAAGAAACATGTTAGAATATGTTTGGATATTATAAGAAAATATGTTAAGAGGTAAAAAGTTTAAATTCGTATGAGCTTCTCTGTCGAAGGTTTTGTTAAAATGATACAAACGGCTGAAGCTGTGTGTCTGTGTGTGTGTGAAAGCATGCTCCGGTTTACGAGCGGCTGCAAGGCTCTGTGTCTGAGGGAGAACTTTTTTTGTGTTTCTGGAAAAAGGGGGGTTTTCAGTGGTGAAGTGAAGTGAGCTCTCCTTTTGGAGGAGACGTAGAGATGTGGAATAATATAGTTTGTTCTATCATTCTAAGCCCTGAATGAAGGCATAGTATCATAGAAGTTTCAAATTGGGTTTCGTACAATGAAATTAGCGCCGCTGTATTTTTAGAATACAGTGGAAGGGTGTGTTCATTAGCCTACTGTCATTTGTATGTCAGTGATATTTTACACAAAAAGGATTGTATGCAGGAGTAACAAACCCGTTGTACAATCTTTTTAGAAAAGAAAAACTCTGAGTGCATACTAGCCTATTCACACTGAAAATGTGTACATTTGTGATCAGTGTTGCTATCATTTAGTTTGGGAGTTCATCTGAAGTGCACCAATTGAGTTTGGTTAGTGTAGGTTGAGGAGAAGTAATTTACACACTTGCACTGAAACACGAACCCACATATAGATGATCTGAAGTTGTGTTTAATGTTAGTGGGTTTTTGTCTATGTGTAGTTTACGCATGGGAATTGATCCCATAATTTTCTTAAGACTTCTATGAGTCTTCATAAGAAGAGCATGCATTTGCGTTGCAGCATGCAAACAGAAGATTAAGAATCTCCTGAAAACTTTTATAAGTACTCATGATTTATCTGGAGACAATTTTTCTGACAATTTTCTGACAATTTTCTGACAATTTTCTGGCATTTCTTTTTGATTTGGGGAAAATAGAGCTCAACAACAGTTGAGAAGACATTATTTGATAGAATGCTCCTTTCAGTCTGACGTTTTGTGACTGTGAATTATTGTTTATACATACAATATATATATATATATATATATATATATATAAGTTCACTGAAGACTACTGTTTAGGTTGCAGGAGAGTTGCTGCACTGACAGTTTTTGTGTGGTGATACTTTAATAAGATCATAACCTACCTGGGTTGAAATAAGAACGTTTTTCAATGAGGAATTCTGTAGTCTTTGACTAAGATAGGAGACAGAATTTTAAAGGTTTTGCCCCATCTAATCTGGTGATGGGAGGGGGGATCTCTGAGGGACATAGATATCCGACCCTAGAGAATGTTTAAGTCAGACCTGCCGACCTGCCAGGATGCAGAGGTCAAAAAGTGGGAGGGCCACTTATCTGGGGAGCCTGACTCTGGCAGCCTGACTCTTCCAGGGAAAGGTCAACAAGGAGGGGGTCTGATGACACGAAACCCCCACCCCTGTTGGCATGCAAAATAATGCTGTGAAGCAGACCAGTGTTTCCAAGGAAGTTGTTCCCCCTGGTGGCTAAGTTGAGCCATAGGGAGTTTCTATGGCTCAACAGGAGGGAGTAGGGGTACATATGATACATCATGAGGATTAAATACTAAATACCCTTTAAAAAAATTTTAGTAGGAGCTTTCCGACATGTTGCAGATACAACATGAAGGGACCTATCCATTTGGAGTTATTCATATGGATTTCATTCTTGGAGTGAACTAATGGCCTGTTAAGTTAAGGCTCAGGAAAACCATGGCCTGAATGACGGCCATTAGTCGACCTGTACATGAGAATCGTCTTCTTGTACGCTGCTGTTTTCTTCCTCTTCCCTCTCCTAAAGCAGGAACTGCTGAAACTGGGTAACCGGATCCTGAGTCGAGTGGTGAAACGTCATCACTCCGTCAGGACGGGTCCTTTTTGCTGTCCAAATCAGGACACCGACAGCACCGGCAGCAGTAAAGGCTGCTGAACGATCTACTGCGTTCACCAGTTGCAGTGAAAGCTAGCAGAGAAATTCCAGGCTTGAGTAGTGCGGGAAGTCGGGCGGTTCCACAACCTTTGCCCGCCGAAGAATTCATCTGATGCCTACTCACCTGCCACGGCCTGAAGAATATGACTAGCCAAACTGACTTGCGACAACAAACTAGGAGAGGAGTCCGAGGAATGGAAGAGACTTTTTCACTACTGAGTCATGCTGACATAATGACTGAGATTCCGATTCCGATTCCGACTATTACTGTCTTTGTACTGTTCTGTGTTTTCATTACCTGTATGTTTATGATGACACTGGAGTGTTTTATTTTGTTTACTGTGAAGTTTCATAAGAACAAACAGGAGGGAAATGTCAGATTAATCAAAAGTCTGAATTAAGTTTGTTCTTATGAGTATCAGAATCAAGTCAAGTCAGAGAGCTGACTGTGTTTATCGTGACATTCTTTGACACGCAGGAGGTTAAAACTGCTGACTTCCTGGTTGGTCAACTGAACCATTGTCTTTAGACACATCTGTGCAAAGCCTCACAGAGTTCTTGTTTGTCCAGAAGGTGCTCATTTATTGACCCTTCATGTTGTTTCAAGACTTTAAGCTGACTGTTGGTTATCACATGTTAACAGATGACAGCGAAGCCCTTCCTGAGTTTGAGTTGTCCAACAAATACCCCATTGTCAGTTTGAACCATCTGTTCAAACCTCCAAAGAGAGGTCCTATTTTAGTTGACCTCTTGACCCTTTGTGTTTTAAGGATGTCTGTTTGTTTCTTCATACCAAGCCTCTTCAACTGAAAAGTCATGTGTGTGACCATCTGTCCTTTGTCCATTCACTGTTCCAAATATGGTCAAGTTTCCTGTCAGTTTTACCAATAAAAGCGCCAGCTCTGCAGACAGCCAGTTGTCAGAAGGCCGACGAGTTCGAAGAGAGGGCCGTGTTGCCCTACAGCTCCTCAGACTTCTGTCCAACCTTCTGCAGAAGGCATTGAAAATCATTTGTAACAGTTTCCGGTGTCTTTTTCTAAAGTTATTAATATTGTGATGACTTTTGAACCTAACAGTCTGCACCTGTGTCTCGTCATGTCTCGTTATCCCTTCAGTATATCTTGTCTTGTCATTCCTTGGTTCCCGGTCGGTCCGTACTGTTCTCTCCTCCATGTCTCCTCATGGTTTTTGTCCTGACCCTGGTTTTTTGTATTTATCCTGCTCTGCAGCGCTTTGCTTTGCCTTTTTGGATTAAAACCCTTTTTGTTTTTGAGAACTCCTGCCTCCAGCCTCCCTCTGTCTCCTGCACTTGGGTCCTTAAAAAACCAAACCATGACAGAACGGACCGACCAGGTGGACCCAGCGGGAGACTACCTCACCCTTATGGAGTTTTTGCGCCAGGAGGAGTATTGGGACCCCTTTTGGGGAACACGCCTGGCTCTGGGTGGGCCCAGGAGCCTGCAGGCCCAGGGGAAGCGACGGCGTCAGCGCCAGCCCCAGCCCCAGCCTGTTCCGGTGGGGGCCCTGGACGCACCTCTTCCTGTTCCTGAGGTGGTCCTGGACGCATCCCAGCCTGTTTCCCCCTCCGGGGATCCTCTGCCCCCCGACGCCAGGTCCCCGCATCCTGTCTGCTCCTGTTCCGGCTCCCCGCATCCTGTCTGCTCCTGTTCCGGTTCCCCGCATCCTGTCTGCTCCTGTTCCGGCTCCCCGCATCCTGTCTGCTCCTGTTCCGGCTCCCCGCATCCTGTCTGCTCCTGTTCCGGCTCCCCGCATCCTGTCTGCTCCTGTTCCGGTTCCCCGCATCCTGTCTGCTCCTGTTCCGGCTCCCCGCATCCTGTCTGCTCCTGTTCCGGCTCCCCGCATCCTGTCTGCTCCTGTTCCGGTTCCCCGCATCCTGTCTGCTCCTGTTCCGGTTCCCCGCATCCTGTCTGCTCCTGTTCCGGTTCCCCGCATCCTGTCTGCTCCTGTTCCGGCTCCCTGCCTCCTGTCAGCCCCGACTCCGGCTCCCCGCCTCCTGTCAGCCCCGACTCCGGATCCTGAGGCGGTCCCGCAGTCCTCTGTTCCTGAGGCGGTCCCGCAGCCCTCTGTTCCTGAGGCGGTCCCGCAGCCCCGTCAGGTTCCCGAGTCCCGTCAGGTTCCCGAGTCCCGTCAGGTTCCCGAGTCCGGTCAGGTTCCCGAGTCCCATCAGGTTCCCGAGTCCCGTCCAGTTCCCGAGTCCCGTCCAGTCCCTGAGTCCCGTCCAGTCTCAGAGCCCCGCCAGGAATCCCCGTCACGCCCCCCGCCAAGACCCAGGCCTAGGCCTTGGGGACGCCCCCCCGAGCTCTCTCGCTGGTCTGCTCGGTCCCGAGGGCGGCCCCCGGAGCTTTGGCCGTGTGTGGCCTGGGCCCTCCTCCAGGCCCCCTCCGCCCACCCTGGGTTAGGACTCTGGGGACATCTGGGATCTGTCCCTTGAGGGGGGGGTACTGTCAGGGTTTGACACTTCCCCCTAGTTTGTAACTTTCAGTTTCTGTCTTGCCCCGCCTGTGTCCCATCTGCCCTGATTGTGTCTGCACCTGTGTCTCGTCATGTCTCGTTATCCCTTCAGTATATCTTGTCTTGTCATTCCTTGGTTCCCTGTCGGTCCGTACTGTTCTCTCCTCCATGTCTCCTCGTGGTTTTTGTCCTGACCCCGGTTTTTTGTATTTATCCTGCTCTGCAGCGCTTTGCTTTGCCTTTTTGGATTAAAACCCTTTTTGTTTTTGAGAACTCCTGCCTCCAACCTCCCTCTGTCTCCTGCACTTGGGTCCTTAAAAAACCAAACCATGACACAATCGCGCCCGTCGTTACTTACGAATCTGAACGGCTCGTAGATCCACATCACACTGGATGGATCATCCGGGCGGCTGTACAGACACTGCAGAATCTGGTTTCTTTCCTCCTTCTCTGAGTTGGCAGGCTGAGGGGAGACCACTTTATATATGTTAAAGCAAGAGAAAAGCTGTTTTTCTTAATAGGTCCCCTTTAAATCCAATGATTTAACCCTTGTGCTGTCTTCGGGTCAAGGAAGGAGGAAGGGAAGAAAAGGAAGGAAGGAAGGAAGGAAGGAAGGAAGGAAGGAAGGAAGGAAGGAAGGAAGGAAGGAAGGAAGGAAGGAAGGAAGGAAGGAAGGAAGGAAGGGAGGAAGGGAGGAATGAAGGGAGAAAGGGAGAAAAGAAGGAAGGAAGGAAAGAAAGAAGGGAAAAAAGAAGGAAGGAAGGAAGGAAAGAAGGGAGGAAAGAAGGAAGGGAAAAAAGAATGAAGGAAGGAAAGGAGAAAAGAAGGAAAGAATGTACGAGGGGAGAAAAGAAGGAAGGAAGGGAGGACTAAAATGTAGATTACAAAATAAAAACTAGGCTAAAATGTGTCTTCATTTTCTTCTCTGGGGCTGGAGAAGAAGAAGATCCATCTTTGGATCCACTTTCCTACATAGACGTGGAAAAGAAAACCCAATGTGTCGTTGAAAAAGAAAAAGACGGGGAGAAATGCGGAAAAATAAATATGTTGTAAACAGAAATGAGAGTCTTCTGTATCTGGAATGAATGTATTCTTGAGTCTATAAGGTATCAATAATATAATAATAAGATAACCTTGTTTGAATTGTAAAATGGGTTTGGCTAAATACAATCTTTGACTAAAACAAGACTAAAATGGACAATTCTGACTAAAATGCTCAGACTTTTAGTCGACTGAAACTTGACACGACTAAAAAGTATGAACGCGACTAAAACTAATAAAAACTAAAATGATATATTGACCCAAAGACTATACTAAAACTAAAATTGAAACAGGCTGACAAAAACAACACTATTCCGGACTTTGAGGTTCCACTTTTCCTGTGAGACGAAGCCGAAGTCGTCTAACACCTCGGAAGAAAAAAGAAGCTACGTCAGCGCTGCCTAAAAGAGATCTCACTAAATGTACTTATGCAAACATTTATTAGAAGAAAAATGTGCCAAGTCTAGCAATTAGTGTGTGTGTGTGTGTGTGTGTGTGTGTGTGTGTGTGTGTGTGTGTGTGTGTGTGTGTGTGTGTGTGTGTGTGTGTGTGTGTGTGTGTGTGTGTGTGTGTGTGTGTGTGTGTGTGTGTGTGTGTGTGTTAATGCAGCCTTAATAGCCACATTAGTTTCTCGCTCCAAGCAACTCGTTTCAGCAGCTCCGATAAGCAAATAGGTCCATTAGGTAACTGTATAACCTACCTGCACACACACACACACACACACACACACACACACACACACACACACACACACACACACACACACACACACACACTAATGTATGCGGGCAGGTTGATGTTTTCCATCAATAATTTACGCACAAACGCAGTCGGATATTTTAGCAACGCCGCATGCGCCATCGAATACTTTAATTTGCTGTCGGTGCTGCGGAAGTTTCCTGATGAGAGGCAGCGGCGGCAGAGCCGGTGGGGGGTGGAGCCGGTGGGGGGGGGGACCTTGAATCAGAGTTACAGTGATGAGAGGAGGTAAATAAACATGTAGATATGTACATCTATTAAT
Organism: Cololabis saira; assembly: GCF_033807715.1. Lineage (NCBI taxonomy): Eukaryota > Metazoa > Chordata > Actinopteri > Beloniformes > Belonidae > Cololabis > Cololabis saira. Next base: position 45,870,291 of record NC_084590.1, read on the forward strand.
ATATGTAGATATATAGATTTATATTATTGATATAGATATGTTATACTGTATGTAGGTATGTATATAGATATATTGAGTTATATTCAGAGCTGGGTAGAGTAGCCAAAAATTGTACTCAAGTAAAAGTACTGTTACTTCAGAATAATATGACTAAAGTAGAAGTAAAAATTTGTCATCCAAATAATTTCTTGAGTAAAAGTAAAAAAGTACTTGGTGAAAAAACTACTCAAGTACTGAGTAACTGTTGAGTAACGTCTGATTTATTTTTTTAACACAACCATTCAAACAGACAAAAGTACAAAATAATCATCTTCAGGCAAATTAAATCAATAAAATAATAACATTTATTAAAATTAAAAAAATAGCTTAAATTAAAATAAGCTTAAAGTAAATTCAAGTACTTTAATAAATAATAAAATAAATTATGCACAAGTAGCACAAAATTTCAAGCCTTTGTACTTTTCTTTATTAACCAGAACTAGAACAAGCCCATGAACTCATAGAAACTCTGTGTGTGTTTGAGTCTGTGTAAATGTGACAAAACATGCAAAAACTAACATTTTTACCAAAGAATCACCCAGTGATGTCATGTATTTTTTTTTTCTTTTTTGTATTCTTTTTTTTAACATGCATGTTCGAGATAAAATGTTCGAATCAAATCAAAACGAGAGGGGGGGAGGGGGCAAGAAACACGAGTCAGGTGACCGATGATGAAGGAAAGATGTGTTTGAGTTGATGAATATTCAACTCTGATTAGACAGAATCTGTATTTTTCTCTCTTCACGACGCTCCAGAGTTTCTCTCTGCTCAGTTCTGTGGTGAAACCAGATAATGATCTCAGAAAGAGTCAACATTTGCAGAGATGCTTCACTGTTTGACTTTATTCCTGCAGAGCAGACGGCCTGGAGTTTGAACTCAGTCTGAACACGGTTGGCTGCCGCAGCAGCAAATGTTCCCTGTTTCCTCTTAAGCCTGTAACAACCGTTATGCAGCGCCTGGTTTACCTCCCAGCTCAGCGGGGAGCCGGGGGAACAATCCCTCGTTACCTGCAGACGTAAACGAGTCACCGGTCCTCCACCCGGATAACTGGAGTGGTGGTGGGGACAGGAAGTACAGTAGCTGCATGTGGGTCAAAGGGATGATCAAAACCAAATGTTTTCTCTCATGTGAGTATTACTGCTCATGTCTCCGCCACGTGTGTCACCACGTCAGCTTTGGATGTAAGAACTGCCGCTGGAACGGCGTGTTTAGATATTACAATATTATGTATACATATAAATATAACATATAACAAATAAATGTAATATTTATTATAATAACATATAATATAAATAATATAATCATCTTAATTAATATGTATTTATTATTAATATTTATTTAATACAATTCATATTTATTTAATACATATTTATTTAATATGTATATTGTTTAATATATATATATATATATATATAAATATATTTATAGATTTTATATAAATATATTTTATATATTTATATATATATATTAAATATATATATATATATATATATATATATATATATATATATATATATATATATATATATATATATATATATATATATATATATAATTTAATTATTTTATATATATAATTAAATGTATTATATAATATGTATTTATTTAATTGTTATATTGTTTATTTAATTACATATTTAATATTTATTTATGTATTCATTTCTGTAGCATTGTTTCCTTCAGCATTGTTTCCTTTAGCATATCTTTTAATTCATATTTTTTTTATTAATTGATTCATTTATTATTTATTCTTCTTTAGCATATCTTTTTTTTCATCTTTTTTAAATTAATTGATTCATTTGTTATTAATCTTTTTATTCTTAAATATTTATATTTATATTTTACTCACCTTCGATGAAGCACCTGTCATTTCGTTGCCTACAGCTAGTGTGGCAATAAATGTCAATAAGAATATTGAATCTTGAATCTTTAAGGATGTGACGTTGTTTATTAGAACAAAGGTGCCCTCTAAATCTCCCTCCCTGCTCACATTCATGAATACGCTCATACATTCACACATTCATTCATATTCATGTTTAATACTTCAGGTCATTTTCATTCAAACACCTGAGGAACTTTTCTTTCAGCATCTTTTACGGTAGGTAACCATGACAACTGGCAGTGCCCATAGGGTGTGGTTAGGACTCACACCAAACGTACGTGATCATAACCCGGGAAAACAGCGGTCAGGCCGGACTCAAAGTGCCCCCCCTCCCTCTGGAGGAACTAAAACTAATTCAGTGTTAAACCCGGTTCTGGACCCGTTCCTGAAGTTCCCCTCCCTGGACCTGGAACCGTCAGCCCGGGATTTCTTTCACATGTCCGTCCTGCATTTTCAGCGTTCTCAGCTTTGGACCAGAAGCAAAAACCACCACAGTCATAAAAAAATCAGCGTAGCAGTAATCCCACACCGACAATAACACGCCTTTTTTTCCCTCCATTAAGACAAAGATGATGAATCCGGAAAATATAACTGTGAAACTCCCGTCCGGGGTTAAGGGCCTCCTAAACACCGCCCGCTGCAGACGCTCGGGGGCCGTTATCGGCTCTTATTTACCTGCAGGTCAGCGGTTGATGTAAACACCAGAATGGTTTGGGGGTCTGGGGGTCTGGGGAACGCTCTCTAGGAGAGAGACTGCATGTTCCCTCAAGTGGAAGCTCAAGGTCGGCAGATTTATCAGGCCTGTCAGGAGAGCTGGACCGAGCCCAGGCAGCGAGGACACGGCCGGCTGCTGGCGGGCTGGACGGCCCCCCCTGCCCCCCCCCTGGACACCCTGGACACCCTGGACCCCCCCGGACCCCCCTGGACCCCCCCGGACCCCCCTGGACCCCCCCGGACCCCTCGCTGCATCACTTTATAACTTTATTGATCCGGGGGGAGTGGTGGAGCATGCAGGCCCGTTACGGCAGTGGAGAACCTTCAGGACCTTCTACGCCTTCAGAGAAGGACTAAATAAAATAAGAAATAATAATAAATGTAATAATAATAAAATGATAATAATAATAAAGTATTCAAGAAAAAAAAAAGATTTCTATCATTTAATTTAATACAATATATTTAACAGATTTTCTCTCATCTATGTTCTAAAATTAAGTTCATGTCCTGAAAACCTGTTATCGTCTGTCTCTATTAAGTACGGTATTAGGGCCATGCAGGGGAAAAAATATTTGAGAGGGGAAGATTTTTTTTATATTGTGCACGAGAAAAAAGTCAAAATGTTGAGAATAAAGTTGAAATACAATTTCGTGAATAAAGTGGAAATGTCTCCTCCTCCATCAAATCCAGTTAGAGCGACTGACAGCTCTGCAGCAGCAGCCGTAACTAACTAACTAACTAACTAACTAACTAACTAACTAACTAACTAACTAACTTACATCCTTGGAGTGTAACGTTAAGGGTACGTTTCTGAAGTTATGCAACTGCATATGTGTGATATGTGTTTCAAATCATCAATCAAAACTTTATTCACGAAATTTTGACTTTTGTCTCAAAGTTGTATTTCAACATTAATCTCCACATTTCGACTTTTTTCTCGAAGTGCATAATGAAAAAAAAATCTTCTTCTAAAATGTATTTTTCTCTTGCCTGGCCCTAATACTCTTCCGTATCATTCTGCACCGAGACGCCTCATGTAGGTTCTGACCCTTTTACATGCAGCTGTTTAATTAAATCTACTGAAATCTGGATCTTTTCTCAAGTCTGATTCTTGGAAACTTAGACTCTCAGTTTTAAAGAGCATTTAATGGGTTTTTCCACAACAGAAATGCAGTTTATTCTCACTTCCAGTTAAGTGACACCCGCCGACCCCCAGAGCGTCTTCCTCTCTGGATCTGTCCTCATCATCATCCTCAGCAGCAGCAGCAGCAGCAGCAGCAGGAGCAGGAGCAGCTTCCTCCACGGATTCTGCTGCCTCCGCACAAAAACTTTGCCCACAACTTGGCGCCAAGCAATAAAGCCACAGTTTGTCAATTAAATTACCGCCTCTTCAGCAGGAACGCTGGTCCGGTTCTGATGAGGGGGGGCAGAGCTGCAAATGATCTGCACTCCTGGCTGCTCCCACACCATCTCCTGCTGGAGTGACCTCCGGTTCGGGGGGGGGGCTTTTCTTTCATGGGAGCCCCACGCTTTAGTTTCTGTGAAGTCAGCAGCCGGATTATTATAACCTTTATTTAACCAGGAAAAAAAGTCTTGTTGAGATTAAAAATCTCTTTTACAAGAGAGTCCTGGCCAAGACAGGCAGCAGCACAGACACAAAGTTGCACAAACTGGACTAGACTAGACTGAAGTAGACTAAACTGGACTAGGGATGCAAATTATCGATTATTTCATTAATTGACAGTTGATAACCTTATCGATCGATCATCGATTAGTTGATAAGCGGCGTTTTTCCCCCATCTGAGATACAAACATAATTTTTTTTGCTTATATAAAATACAAAGGACATTTTAATGTATTCCTTAATCAAATATTTATTTGATACAAAAGTAACAAAAAGACATTTTTGTACCACAAGGAATATAATATAAAGTGCACTTCAAGGCTATTAGTAGTAGCAGCAGCCATAATAGTGTCATTTGTGTCAAGCTAATTTTAAGTTCTAGTTAAGTTTTAAGTTAGAGTTTCTGCAGTGTTCAAAATAAAATGATGAGACCTGCTGTATTGGAGCACATTTTCTTTTAGTTAAAACTGTAGCAGGGACAGATGTTTAGAGAAACCTATGTATGTACCGGGTGAAGGCTGATTTATGGTTCCGCGTTACAACAACGCAGAGCCTACGCCGTAGGCTACGGCGGCGGCTCTGCGTCGATTTAAGGCGGAACCATAATTCAGGCTTTAGGGGAACATATCGGAGAACAACCAGAAGAATATAGAGTGGATTAAAAATAAAAGTTAAGCACTGAGCTACATGTGTCTCCCGTCTGGGCCATTGCAGACTCATTGCCTGAGCATGATGTTACTAAAACCAAACATATCTGCCGTTGTGGATCTTTTCTGAATGTTGATTGGTAAAGCTTTTTTTTTATGAGCTTTAAACATAATTTGCAGAATACTATAGTCTACTAATTCATGAAATTTCAACAATTTTAACTGAAGGAATAATGGATTTTTTTGCGGATGTCCTGTTGGCTTCATCGGACCGGGACCTTCAGCATGTGCTGGGGCGGTTTGAGGCAGAGTGCGACGCGGCAGGAATGAGAATCAGCACCTCCAAAACCGAGGCCATGGTTCTCCACCGGGAAAGGGTGGCGTGCCTTCTCCGGGTGGTTGGAGAAGTCCTGCCTCAGGTGGAGGAGTTCAAGTATCTCGGGATCTTGTTCACGAGTGAGGGAACGATGGAGCGGGAGATTGACAGACGGATTGGTGCAGCGTCCGCAGTTATGCGGTCGATGTACTGGACCGTCGTGGTGAAGAGGGAGCTGAGTCGAAAGGCGAAGCTCTCGATTTACCGGTCAATCTACGCACCTACCCTCACCTATGGTCATGAACTTTGGGTAGTGACCGAAAGGACGAGATCGCGGATACAAGCGGCCGAGATGAGTTTCCTCCGCAGGGTGGCTGGACGCTCCCTTAGAGATGAGTTTCCTCCGCAGGGTGGCTGGACGCTCCCTTAGAGATAGGGTGAGGAGTTCGGTCACCCGGGAGGAGCTCGGAGTCAAGCCGCTGCTCCTTCACATTGAGAGGAGTCAGCTGAGGTGGCTTGGACATCTGTACCGGATCCTCCTGGACGCCTCCCTAGGGAGGTGTTCCAGGCATGTCCCACCGGGAGGAGACCCCGGGGAAGACTCCACCCGGAAGAGCTGGAGGAAGTGTCTGGGGTGAAGGAAGTCTGGGCATCTCTGCTGAGACTACTGCCCCTGCGACCCGGGAACGGATAAGCGGAAGAGGATGGATGGATGGATGGAATAATGGATTTGTTGGATCTCTATATCGTTTTCTACTGATTATTCTTATGGCTCTTTTTTGCAGAATGAAAATTGATTGAATATAAATGTTTTACAGGCATTTCCCCAAACTTCAACACAGTAGGTCAGATATGGAACAATCAGAGTGTTATAGAAAACGTACAATGCTTTGTTGTCCAACTTTCAGGACCTTCAGTTGAGCTGAACGCAGCGATTGTGCTGACTGGGATGTTTCTAGGTCGTGCAATCAGTCTGAGGTGTAAAAACCTGCATCCCACAATGCAACGGGCCACTGCAGTGATGTTCCTGTGGTCCGAGCCGCAGCATCAGACTCCTGTAATTAGCTGCGTTTCCTCTGATTTCCTGCCGGCGCGGCCCGCGAGCTTTGTTGTTGTTGGGAATGGCGGCGTTCGTTTATTTGTTTGTGGGTTTTATAACAACTTTCATGAGTCGGAGCTTCGGCGGCGGCGGATTTTTATTCAGACTTCCTTGGTATTTTGTTTATCCTCCATTAAAGAGTCTGTTTTTAAGTGTGAATCTGTTGCAGCTGATTATAATTCTGAAGGTTTGTGTGTGTGTGTGTGTGTGTGTGTGTGTGTGTGTGTGTGTGTGTGTGTGTGTGTGTGTGTGTGTGTGTGTGCGTGCGTGTGCGTGTGCGTGTGCGTGTGTGTGAGCGGTGCATCTGTGTTTTACTGATAGGAGGATGCAACACATCTGTTGCCAAATTTGTTTTACTTTGAGTTTCTTTCCTTTTTTTCTCATAAAAAGTGGAGTTTTTCTCAGTTTAATTGGCGTCTGAAGGTGTCAGGAAGTGAGTGGTGCCGCTTTGGGCGATTATCACACCAAATAAAAACAGGTGGAGGTTACGGAAACGCTGGTACCGCTGCCGGTCTTAAACGGGCCGAGGTTCGCTGAACTGTGGAGAAATAAAAAACATTGAGGAGTTGGACGTTTGAACCCGGTGTGATGACATGAGGACGCTCTCCGCTGGAGACGCTGGAGGATAAAAATAAAAATAATAATTATAAAAAATAAAACAAATTAAAATAATAAAAAAAAATAACAATAATAAAAAAATAAAAAATAATAAAAAATATAATAAAAAATAAATAATCTCTTTATTTGTTTGTTCGTTCATTTTTGTTTATTTCGAACATGTAAAAAAACCTAGAAAAACGGCAAGAAAACAAATACAGGTGGGCATTCCACCACATAAAGAAAAAAAACAACATCAAAACACATATTTCAAGTTACATGTACATGTTCGAAAATGAGTGGGAGGAAGTATAAACTTATTTAATCCCACTCCCTTTCCACAACTAAACGTAAATTATATGTCTGTATTTAGTTTTAACACTATACACTAATTTGTATAAATATATATATCATTTTTTACATTTACAATAACCTGTTTAATACAAGATGTAAGCATCTATGATATAAATATAATCCTATATCTAAGTATATAAACATACAAAGACAGCATGACAAAATAGCAGAACACACACAGCTGCTGATCTTTAAACACAGTCTTCACTTTTATACCTCAAATTAAATTTCTTATTAAAGCGACACTACGTAACTTTTCCACCTTAATATCATATTTCCAGAGTCATTGTGACGGTACATCAACTTCCAACAGGTTTAATGAACCTCTGTCATGGTCTGAGGGGTCTGTATCACCTTCACTGGCACTATGTAACTTTGAGGAGCATGGTAGGAACCCTGCCACACTAAAAAACTACAAATCTTTACGTCTTTGACTGCTTTACGGCCTACGTCACTTCCCCCCTCCTTCCCGATTCGCAGTCGAGACGAAAATGGGCGGGGCGTGGAGCGCAGAGCTCAGCAGAAGCTGGTAACCCGTTGCTGCGTTGCTGCTGCAGCAGCCCCACATAACAGACCAGGGAAAAGATCACTAATGGTTTAACTTTTCACCGGTTTCCTGCTCGGAGGCAGAACCACGGACGCCAAGTATCTGATATAACAAAGTAAAAGAGTGAAAGAGTCGTCCGCTCGCTTGGATCGCGGCTGTAACGACCAAACACCTTCCACACAGTAAAGCCTGAATTATGGTTCTGCGTTAAATCAACGAAGACCTACGGCGTAGGGTACGTGGCGACGCGCAACGTACGCTGCGTGTGCCGCGTACCCTACGCCGTAGGCTCTGCGTCGATTTAGCGCAGAACCATAAATCAGCCTTAAACCACAAACACTCACACAGACGGGTCGGATCAAAACACAGGTTTTATTCCCCACTTCGCCAGCTAAACGCAGTTGCTGGCCAGCTCTCTGCGGTGCAATTAACCCCAATCTTCAGATAAAAGTAGTTTGTTGAGGAAAAAATATTAACTCTATTTGTAGCTGCAGAGGAAAAAAATAATCTCACGAGGAAAACAAAAATATTGCTCACGCCTCGGAGCCTCTTCAACATAATATAGCAGTCAAAAAAAAGAAAAGAGAAGTAAGAGGGATACAAAACATGTACTGTATGTTGTACTATTATACTAATTTATTGAAACACCTGGCGAGTCAAACATTTACCAAAGGAGCTGCCAAACACTCCTAAACAAGGTAGCCGGAGACGGTGGTTCTGCAGAACTGCGGCAGTAAATCCTTTCTAAAGAGTGCAGCTCCGACGAGGAGCTCCATTCTTTGATAGGGGATTTCATATGGATCCAGACCGTTAATAATCATTATTTTTTCCATATACCGCTCCCTGGCTTCCTTGTTTAAGGTATCCCGGTAAATTCCAGTTCCTTTCCAGCAGTTTAACATCTTTTTTTTTGCGTTCCGTCTGTTCACTTGGTGAAACAGAAAAGCGTCCCGTCTTCTCTCAAAACAAATGCAGCGACGGGACAGGAGTTTTCCGGCAGTACGCGCTGGTGCTCATGGGAAACGTAGTGTTCTTTCTGGTAAAGCACTACTGCTTTTGTCCAAAAGATGCCGCCAAACTCAGAAAAGCTGAAAGTTACGTTGTGCTGCTTTAAATTGTTTAATGTCTGTACATTCTTTTAACTCCAAATTCAAACATGTGTCAGTATACGTGGAAATACTCCATCACTAGTTACACTAAGTGCCTTGCTCAGAGGCCCAAAGTGGTTCATCTTGGTTCATCCTGGGGGCTTGAACCTGGGTTTCTGCAGACACCAAGCCCACCTCTGTAGCCACTAGGCTACCATTTCCCCCAGATACGGTTAATGGACCCGCCACCGAGCCGCTCACATGATCTCTCGTGTTTAAACATCAATTACTCCGAACCCAAATCCTGCTGGATTTGCTGATTCACTCGGCAAACAGAGAGTTGCAATCAGCTCGGCGTCGCTGCGTCTGTGTGCCGGGAGTAAACCTCCGGGAGACCAGCGGCGAGGTGGGATTTCAGCATTAATCTGCCAAATTAGTGAGGAGAACTTAATAATGGCGGGGGGGGGGGGGCGACATGCTTTTACTTCTCTGCTGATCCTGGACGGCAGTCATGCAGCAAAGGCTCATGGGGCACATTACTGTCATGTGACGCGGTGAGCTGCTTACACCTCAGGTTCTTGTTAGATAAAGTTCTCAGGTAAATTAAAAAGAGCATTATTATACTTTTTAATTATTTATTTATTTATCATATTTTCTTATTTTTTTATTTATTTTATTTATCCTATTTTATTTATTTATTTATTCATTCATTTATTTATTTATTTATTTATTTATTTATTTATTTATTTATGTATTTTATCCCATTTATTTATTTATTCATTTACTTTTAAATGTATTTTATTTATCCTATTTATTTTTTATTCATTCATTTATCTATTTATTTTATCCTATTTACTTATTCATTTATTTTTAAATTTATTTTATTTATCCTGTTTATTTATTTTATCCTATTTATTTATTAATTTATTTTATTTATCCTATTTATTTATATATTTTATTTATTTCATTCATTTATTTATTTATTTTCATTTATTTATTTTACTTTTCTGCTGCTGTCTTTCTCCTAAAATGACCATCATTCTAGAAAACCATCACCCTATACGTATACGAAGAAATCTGAGCAAAAATATTGATAATGTTGTTTTGTTTTAGTACTGCCTTGTTTGTCTGTAAAATAAAGAAAAAAAGAGCAAGGCTAAAACAGCCCAGTTTTAATGGACACTTGTATATCTGACTCTACACTTTGGGACATTGGGAATGCTGGGAAGCTCAAGGCGACTGTGGAAAGAAAAAGCAGAATGATGATTAATTACAGGCTAGGTCCAGTAAACTCCTCGTGGTTTTATTTATCTATTTATTTCCATTTTTGATAAGTTAAAGGCAGCAGAGGCTGCAGATTGTGTTCAATGGTACCTTTATTTTGAACGTTTGAGCCTCTTGAGGCATGTTGATGGCGCTGATGTTTGTGGGCGGAGCTTGTTCCAGTATTTGAGTGTATCCTGATCCCTCGCAGAGCTTTGAAAACCTCCAACTTGAGAAGTTAACGACGCCCAGGTTTGGGAGCGTGACCCTGGTTCCTGTCGCTCCCCCCTCGGTGGTGTAATTGATGGCTGCAGCAGCTCCTGCAGCATTTCACCGGCTCTTGGCAGCGCAACAAGCTGCACCAGCAAAGTTCTGACAGTCTGCGATGTTCTTGACCTTGAGCTTTGCCTCCGCCATCGTTTTGAGGCTCCGTTCAGAGCTGCACTCGTGGGAGGAGAGTCGCTGCTCTGCCGGTGGAAACGGCGTCTCACGGCCGTCCGTCTTTCTGCTGCAACGTATCGCTTCCCGCCGCAGCTTCGTGATGATGACAGCAATTCTGTCCGGAGGAAAGTTTTAAAACAAAAAAAGAGACGTGTTCAGCAAATGTAGTTAGTCTACGATCTTGAGCGAGGCGCTCAGGAACCAACGGCTCACTCAGATCTCAGTTTCTGTGACTAAGTTTCTCTGTGCTGCTCACGTTGATCTTTTCAGGCTGAAAGCAGCTTCAGATCTGAGCTGAAGAAACAGACGTTTCACTGCGACAATAAAACCAAACACAAACTCAGCCTGCAGGATATGCATTGATTCATTCACTCATTCAGACTTCAGACTTTTTATTGTCATTATACGAGGCATACAACGAAATTAAAGCAGCACAGAGTGGAGTTTTCCTTCAAAAAATGTAAGTAAAAAAGTAGAATAAGTATAAAATAAAATAGTACAAAATAAAATGGAATAGACTGTTTGCATTAATTAATGCATTGATGCATTCAGTCATTAATGCATGAATTCATCCAATCACACATTCATTCATTCATGCATAGATTTATTTATGCATTCATTCATTGATACATTCATTTTAAGCATGCATTTAGACATTAATTCATACATTCATTTATGCTTCACAAAAAAATTCATACATTAATTTATTCAGGCATAGATGCATTCAGTCATTCATGCATACAAACATTAATTCATTCATTCATTTATTCATACATAGACGCATTATTCATTCATTAATTTTTAGCATGCATTCGCACATTAAACCATACATTAATTTATTCACGCATAGAGGCAACTATGCATTCAGTCATTCATGCATTCAAACATTCATTCATAGATAGAAACATTCATGCAGTCACTCATTCATTTTCTATAGCCACCTTATCCCATACTCAGTCACAGGGTCCGCTAGAGCCGGTTCCCAACCCCTCCTCCCAGCATGCAACAGTTTTTTAATCTTAGAGAATGAAGATAAGTTTTGTGAATGAATGAGGTGTCATGAAGAATTCATCAAAGTTGTGATCATGTTTGGTTGATATCTGTTTGTTTTATAATGTTCACTGGTTCACAGTTTCCCCGGTTCCTCCTCCCTGACCTCAGACCTCTGGATGTGTTTTATTTTGTAACCTGGACTCGGTTTGCACTGCTTCCTGTTGTGTTGGGGGAACGAGCCGTACTCGAGTTGTAAAAAGAATCAGGGGGGATGGTGGATTTTATCATATGGGGACAGATAATTTGTGCTGATTACAAATAATATAATATATTACAAATAATAGCACTGACCAAAACACCTGCAGAAATACTGCAGGAATGACATAGCAGCAGTTAAATGCAGCCTTCTGTAAGCTTTAAATATCCACTGGGCTTACATCAAATACATCAAAACACAACAACCTGTTTCAAGTAGATTTTCACTTGAAATAAGTAGAAAAATCTGCCAGTGGAACAAGATTTTTTTGCTTGTAATGAGAAGATAAATCTTGTCCCACAAATTTACTTGAAAGAGGTGAAAATTGTCAAATAAGTTATTTTTCTGGTGTTATTTTTCTGGTGATGACTCTAAATGTTGAAATAGCAGTAAAACCACATTCATTGATGAAATGACATAAGGGATGGAAAGGGGGGATGGCAGTTTTACAGGGGGGGATGATTTGGACCGTTTTTATTTCAGGAGGGGATGCCATCCCCCCCTCGTCCCCCCTCATCCCCCCTCAACTCCAGTACTGGGAACGAGCTTCCATTCGTCGTTCTGCGGGTTTAGCTTACCGTCTGGTTCAAACCTGTCGTTTTCTACCATTTTCTCCCCTGGAGACGCGTGAATCCCGGCAGATCCGGGTTAATCCCCCTCACGCGTCGACGTCTCCCTGGAATCCCGTTACCAGGTGTGTTGGAGTCGGTGGCGTTCACATTAACGTGGTCTCAACAACTGCTGCTGAAGCTGCTCGCATCGACAAACCGAGCCCGAGCCCGAGCTTTCCTTAGCTCCTGATGAACATGACTCATATATTTATTAGCTCCGACGTCGGAGGATTCCAGCACGTCTTCATCCGGGCCGAGGGATCTGAGGGACTCGTTTGATCTAGTGTTGTTTCTGTCAGCCTGTTTCAATCTTAGTTTTAGTCTAGTCTTTGGGTCAAGCTATCATTTTAGTTTTTATTCGTTTTAGTCACGTTCATCCTCCTTTTAGTCGTGTCAAGTTTTAGTCGACTAAAAGTCTGAGCATTTTAGTCTTATTTTAGTCAGAATTGTCCAGGAACATTTTAATCTAGTTTTAGTCAAAGATTGTATTTAGACAAACCCATTTTAAAATTCAGGTTATGAATGTTGAAGTACAATGTCGAGAAAAAAGTTGAAATGTTGAGAAAAAGTTGAAATGTTAGAGAATAATGTTGAAGTACAATTTCGAGAAAAAAGTCAATGTTGAGAAAAAAGTCAAAATTTTGTGAATAAAGTTGAAATGTTAAGAAAAAAGTCAAAATGTCGAGAATAAAGTTGAAATAACAATACAACAATAGGGGTGTAACGATACACTAATCTCACGATACGGTACGATACACGATATTGAGGTCACGATAACGATACGATACGATATTATAGCAGTATTTTTTTAACAACCTTGAATGAGGAACATATGACTGGAATAAATGGTCTTTTATTTGAAAGACACAAAATACAAAACAATGCTGTGTGTTTGCCCTATTGTTACAGTTTGTAATGCTTTATAACTGTTTAAGTTTTAAAGAGAAAGCCAGGCCAACCATTTTCCACAAACTGAACTAAAAGTAAATGTCAGGTTTGCATTATGCATCTTCAGTTTCATACAAGTACAAATATTTAGCCACAAACTGAATAGTTTCTCTCATGTCTGATCTGACTTTTTTCTTTTCCAGAAATGTAACAACTAAAATTAAATAAATAAATAAAAGTAAATAAATACATACAATTTTACATCATAAAAAAGATTGATTCATGCTCACCTTATAAGTGTAAGAGGAGATTTATTTTGGTTAAGAAGGTTATTTTGTTAATTCAGGGTTCATTATTTTATAAATATATTCTTTATATTCCTGATGTAAATCAGGGACTATAATGACACTAGTCAGTTTATCTGTAGTGATTAGTCTGTTTTAGATTGGGCGGAGTGATACAGCATTAGCTGCTGTGTTGATGTTCTAAAATCCTACACTGTTGAGCGGACATTAAAGTACACTGGAACTCAGCAGAAGTTGTCCTCTGTTTATCCTACTCACGACCCGAAAAGGGTTTAATTTAATAAGGTAAGGCTTAACTCTACACCAGACTTAAAGTTCAGAGCTCAAAACCCCGCTAGAGCCCCGTGATCGGGACTGCAAAAAGGTACTAGTTTCTTCTGAGCGGAGAAAGATTTTGGTCCGCGGGTCGAGGCGCGGTCGTCACGCGTGGTCGGATGCGCGTTACTAGTCAACACAATAGATTCATATTAATAACCCAATATCGCGATACACTTTGTCACCTCCACGACACGTTTCGTGGCGTTTTTGTATCGCGAAATTTTGTGGCACGATATATTGTTACACCCCTAAAATACAATTTCGTGAATAAAGTCAAAATGTCTCCTCAACGTTATTCTCGACATTTCGACTTTTTTCTCAACATTTCGACTTTTTTCTCAACATTTCGACTTTTTTCTCCAAAGTGTACTTCAACATCAATGTCGACATTTTGACTTTTTTCTCGACATTTCGACTTTTTTCTCGAAGTGCATAATGAAAAAAAAAATCTTCCTCCTCTAAAACATTATTTTTATTTTTCTCCTGCCTGGCCCTGATACTCTTCCGTAGGTTCTGGAGTCATTGCTACCACAGAACCGAGAGGCTCTCCAGCAGAAATGCTCCCACTTTCCTTGTTCAGGCAACATAAACTAATCGCAACCTTCCAGTAACGATGACGAAGCCTCCGCTTGGCAGGACCGACTGCAGGCCGAGGACGACGCCGACTCTGTCTGACGCCGTAAAAATGCTCGGGGAGAAAATATTCAGGAAAATATCCTTTAAAGTAAATTTGCTGTCTAAGGACTTACAAAAAAACAGAAATACTCTTAGTGCTCATCAGTGGTGGGAGCACTCAGCAAGTGGAAGTAATGAGAAAAATAAATTAGGCCTGTGAGGAGAGGTTATGGCTACACTCACTCCCTCATCAATATTCATGCAGCACGGCCGCTTATTAATTCACTTCACCAACACGGTTCGATTGTTGCTGAAGAAGAGCCCTGGGGTTCGCAGTTTAAGTGCTTATTTATTTATTTCCTTTGCATGGTATATATACAATGTGTGTGTGTGTGTGTGTGTGTGTGTGTGTGTGTGTGTGTGTGTGTGTGTGTGTGTGTGTGTGTGTGTGTGTGTGTGTGTGTGTGTGTGTGTGTGTGTGTGTGTGTGTGTGTTGTTTAACTCACAGCAAGATGTGACTTTACCTTGGACTCAAAGTCGTCTCTGGTTGATTCAGTTGTTCATAATCCAGCAGTTTAACCCTCGTGCTGTCTTCAGGTCGAGGAAGGAGGAAGAGAAGAAGGGAGGAAAGAAGGAAGGAAGAATGAAAAGAAGGAAAGAAAGAAGGAAGGGAGGAAAGAAGGAAGGAAGGAAGGGAGAAAAGAGGATGGGAAGAAGGAAGGAAGGAGAGAGCAGGAGGAAAGAAGGAAAGAAGGGAGAAAGGAAGGAAGGAAGGAAGGAAGGAAGGAAGGAAGGAAGGAAGGAAGGAAGGAAGGAAGGAAGGAAGGAAGGAAGGAAGGAAGGAAGGAAGGAAGGAAGG